>NW_024733231.1:8378312-8665374 GCF_018991925.1 Homarus americanus
AAAGAGGGAAACACTATCTGTCTATTGGTCGGCTGTCAGTGGTGTTTGTCTATTGGTAGACTGTCGGTGGTGTCTGTCTACTGTATGACTGTCAGTGTCTGTAATGCTGTTTTGGGTAACTGAAATATATTTTTAATTCTAATCATTACTTAAAACTTACAAAAGAAAAGGCTTTGCAAACTAATAATCTCCTCCCTCTACCTGCTGTTATCCGTAGCCCGTAGTTCTCAACAAACTCCGGCCCCTGCTTCCCTCATTTATGTGTAATGAATCCTCCCACCAATTCACCTGCCGTTTTGAATAGCTTACCGTAATCGTTACTTGATGTGTTGCACCATCTGAGTAATGATTCACTCCCGCCATGGTTCGTTTTGATATGCATGACAACTTACACAAATGACAAGTCTTATACAGTATGGGTGGAGGCGAGTTGAGGACACCGAGACCGCGACCTGCACACTCTGCTGGAAACAAACTAATCATTTGAGCAAAATTTTATGATTGAAGTTAATAGCGCTCAAGTTGATCCAGACGGAAACATCTTCAAACTCACAAAGTTTGAACCACCGCGGGGAAGTGGAGGACACCCAGACTCATGTTGACAGAACTGTTTTTTAATAAGTTGGCTTATGATTCTGTATTAAATTCTTAACTGTGAGGATGTGTCATATATTGTTGAGGTTAGTCAGTCTTTTATTATACACATATAAAGCAAAAACATGTACTGTATTCATAAGTCCTTCTGTGTTAATATTTACATTAGTTTTTATAATTGTAATTAGTGGTAATATTCATTATGGCACCAAATAACATGAATGCAAATAGTATCCTTAAAACGGTAAAGCTATGTATAATGTTTTAAACTTAACGATCAAGAGAGTTGGACGCCTCCAAAATGCTAAAATGGTGATAAATTCTTCAGCTATATATAATTTTTTGTTGTGAAATTAACATTGGTATGATGTATAACGTGAAATATCAACCTATAATGTATAATATTCAAGAAAATATAATACTATAACCTTAACTGATTTTTGCCAAGGCACCAGCTAAAGGTACACATTACAGTTGGCAGAATAAAACGAGGCTTATTATTGTGTCGTATCCACTCGGCTATCAATACAACAGTTTAATGGGACAAACTTTCAGCGTGTCAATTGCAGGTACAACTAGAAAACAATCCTGTATGTTGCTTTGGTTTGCTCGTCTCAAAGGAGTAATAAAACTTATGAAGTGACAATTTATTTATTATCACGTCTCCCAACTTCTACCACATAGGTTTTAAATATATGAGTGACAGAACATTTTTATTTACATACGATCTGTACACATAAAAATTAATTAGAAAACTCATTTACACACTGTAAATGTTTTGTCACTGGTTGTTTCAAAATATGTACCAGTATTCTTAAGCAATACCAGCAGGTACTGGAATGAGCTCATGCCATATACCACAAAATTAATAATATTCTCATGATATTACACAGAGCAGCTAAAGCAAAGTCATAGCTTGTAGATTCTACGGTCTTGTTAGAATCTTGACAAGTCTTGAGTAATTGCCTGCAAAAGAGCATCCTAACTTTTAAACTAGTGTTGAGTAATTTATGCAGCCTTAGGAGCTAGTGCCTTAAGATCAGCAAAGCACTGCTTAAGGGCAACAGACTCCTGAGCAGGTGTGATGGATGATTTTACGTTGTTTACAATCCAGTCCACCATGTGCTTCTGTTGCATGAGTCTTGACATTGGCAGTTTCAAGTTGGTAGTCCAGCCTCTTCTTCACCTAGAAAAGTTACAGGGATATAGGTTACAAAAAGTCCAGCAAAGAAGTATCTTTTCTCAAAGGAACCATAACATTTGCAATTTCCTGGTCAACCCAGTGAGGTCCTAAAATATGACTGTCCACTTGAATACAATACCATCAAAAGTTTTAACTAGAATAATATTCCTACCAAGTAAACCAAGATAAAATCCTGTATTCAACTATTACCAAAACCCTTCTGAAAACTAACAGGTGATATATGACTTTTTTGTAAACTACAGTATTAATCTGGGAAACACAAATGGAAAAATGGTGATTATTGGAGTGATATCTCCGATAGCCGGAACAATTGGTGTAGAGCACTTCTGAGAGCAAGAGATTTCCGGGTAATGAGACGACTCTCTCAAATTGGAAAAAATCCCTCATCCCAGAAATTTCTGCAAAAATTTTCTCTTTAGTTCCAGAAATTGCCCATTACATCATCTTTCAAACCGGAAAATAACCCCCACCCCCAGAATTTTCCGGAAAATGCGCCTGATTTTCGTCTCTCAAACCAGAGAGAAAAAATAAAATATAAATAAATAAATGTGCCCTCAGAAATTCACCAAAGCCAAAATCTGGCTTTGGAAATTTTTTTTTTAGAAAATTTCAATTCAGGTTTGAGGGATTCTGGCTAATGGAGATATTACTACTTTAAGGAGATCCATACAAAATTTCATCTACAAAGAATTCTATTTATGGAATATTCACATTATACAAGAGACTGGGTGGGGACAGCATCTCCAAAAAGGTTAAGAGCCACTGTTCTCAACAACAGTTCAGGGGCACCAAAGACAGGTGAATGACATATGCCATCATAAAAATCATTTTCCTATGCAGTAGTCTGGGAATCCATTAATAAAATATGCCCTTACCTCAGCATGGACCATTGCAAGTCTTTCTGGAGCCTCAAGTTGCAGAGACACATTTTCACGTTTTGCGTCAAAGAGCATTGCCTCGCCCTTAGCTGACAATTGCCCTCTTCAACATTATCAGTAATACTGCCATCACGGTACGTCACCCAGCTGCCTTCGATCTCCTGAATAAAGCAAATAACACAAATTATAATTTTCTCTTAGTTTTTGCAAACTTTTCTCCCCACACTACTAGTGGTTGGAATAAATAAAAAATATACCATTTCCCCTCTTTGACCTAGTTTCTATTTGAGAACAAAGATAGAGGTTGGAATATTATGTTTGAATGATTTTGGTGGAAATTTTTCAGGGAAGGACTTTTCAAAACTTCAAGAGAAATGTCATCAACTGTTAAATGATAATGCTGCAAGTAAATATTTTCAGCAATATTATAAACAAGGTATAGAAAATGGAGAGGTAAGTGGTAGTGAAGCTCATGAAAGAGGAAACACAGTTAAAAAGAGAATTTCCAAGGTCAAACCTTTGATTTTAAATAATTGAATATAGAAGCCTTGGCTTGAAATGTGAACCGTATTCACTTGACGAGTGCTTAAATTTGTATCCACTTCCGAATATTTAATAACAATTAGAATGGGTTGGCAATAGGAAGGGAATCCAGCCATAAAACTTACCCAATGGCAGATGAGACATAATGCCATCAGGTAATTCTAGCCAAACTTAAAAATCATGGAACATAAAAGTGGTGATGATGTCTCCAGGAATAACCATAATTTAATCATGAATGTGTAGGAGTACCTACTATATTTTAATTTCTTCCAAAATGAGTTATGAACAAGTCATCCAAGTGAAAGATCAAAGGCAACTACTTTCATTAATTAGGACCATTAAGTGAAGACATGATAACCAAGTAGCAAACTATCTCTCGGCTCATTCCACTATAAATGGTCATACAGTATGGCCTCATTTAAAAGCTAGGAAAGGACAGTCTTCACATTAAACAGAAATAATCAGCTTGTCAACTAGTTTTCCGGTGGTAAATTATTTCTGGTTACATAATTTGAAAAGCTTGTGGTGATAGATACATTTGTTCATTTTCCTAATTATGTGTAAGGGAACTGTGATGAAACAGGAAAATATAGTACACTTTGTACCAAGTTATGAGATGATTCACAAAAATGGTTATTTGGTCAACTGAACACACTTTGTGAAGCTTTGAAGAAAAAATTATCAGGCCAGTCAAATTACGCAAAAAAAAAACAACAATAAAACAAAACAAGGCATTTTCTTCCCTGGTTTGGGTTTTTTCTTCACAAGTATGTACTGCAGTTTTGCTTCCACACACACACAGATAATGGCTGAATGTTTATTTTACTTCTTAACAATAAAAAAAAGAAAACTTAATATAGTCTATTTAGAAGTTGAAATCATAAAATGCGATTTAAATGGGTTTGTTTATATTTAAGAAGCTTCTATTTGAGCCGTGACAAGCACCAGTAGTAGTGGATTCTCACATGATCTAATTGATAACAGCTGCATCAGGTCAGTTACCTCAAATATTTGGTTGATTTTGAAATACAGTATTCATTTCAAGAGCTTTATGAAAAAATAATGCTTTGCATGTATTTATATAAATGAATATAATAAAAGATAATCAGGTACTGGGTTAGATATTTAGCCAGGCAATAATTACAGTAAGATCTTGTATTTCATGAGTAATATAGACTGAAAAATTGTGCCAAATTCAAATTCAACAAATGCAAATACATAAACTAATGGGAAAAATAACAATACACTGTAGACTGGCCACTCTACACCAACCTCTGCTTTTCTTTTCTTAGAACATTACAAAATTCTTTAACTGACTTGTGTTTTCAAACTAGCTTTTAGGCCTTCATTTTAATTCAGCTGCTTATCAACTCAGAGTACTTGGCAAACTTAACTCCTTATGATAGTCCACTTAGGTGGGTCTGTCCACAGCACCAGCACCAGTAGGACCCCAGTAAAGGTAGAGGCCAGTATCTTGAGCTGGGGTAGCACCACAAAGAACACAATAACAGCCCGGCAGTCTCTGGAGTAATTGACAGAAACTGCGTTTCAACTGATCAATCGTGACAAACTGGTCCTCCACAAAGCATTCTTCTTATTCTTTTGTACAGTATTTATGGATAATGGCTAAAAAAATCACAAAACAAAAGAAAAGACGAATCAATTGACCACGTGATGTCGACGTGAACTGTCATTGTACCCAGCACCACACCATCATGAGGATGGAACAATATACAATATGCAAAGTTAGCGTTTTAAACAGTGTTCCCTATTGCTCAATCGCGTTACAAAAACTGCGTTGTAGCAGAAATGACTAAACTGATATTCAAGACCCGTGTTCAGCTTGCTGGATCCATAAATTGATATTTGCCAAATATAAGACTTGGTTACATGTTGAAATAGGAGATCTTACTGTATTTATCACTATACTTCAGACAAATGTTCTGACTCGCAAGAAGCTTCTGAAACAAACAAATCCATTTAACTCACTTTAGGGAATTCTCTAAAACTGAACTAGATCTACCACTACATAAAAAGAATGACATACATCAATTTCTTTGTCCAGGGATTGTGCTAGAGGTGGGCCAAATTTCTTGACAGCGTAAACCACCATAATAAATATGGAGAGTCCGTTATAGTGCTGTTCCATAACTATATATTTCGCCAAACGTTGTCAATCCAACACCAAGCATGTATGGACCTGTTGAAGTTCAGAAAAATTAAAATACAATTCATTTGAAAGTAGGAATGAGTTACTGTTGAATGTAACCGAGGATTGTGGAAATAATCACATTTACTAAACAGCATATAGATGATGAAGAGGTAGGGGAGGTTTAAGTACAAGAAAATACTTAAAATGTATCATAGTGCAACAGAGGGAATTTAGAATCATGAATACTGTCATCATTATTGTACACAGGTAGTGGTCTGCCTATTTCCAAGCACTATAGCACGTTTTCCCAGCTGAGAAAAGATGCCCAGCCCCCTCCTCAAAATTTACAGCTGAATGGCCGTTGCAAACCTGTCCGATTTTGTCCTGAAGTAATGATGTATTTTAATGATTTTCTCATAATCGTTGGGAATGAGCTTGACAAGAAAGATATTTAGCTAAAATTTTATAAAGATACATACATTATAATATCAAACATAAGCATGTAGGAAGTTTATCAAGTATTATACATGAATTAACTGTTAAACTCAGGTAGCAAATTCACGCTGGAGGATGCAATTAATATATACATTGCTTATTTTTACCCACAATAAGGCATACTAAGACAAATTACGATCAGTAATACTACATTATGAAAAACAACATTTTAAAGATCAGAATCACATTAAAATTATTCGACCCATCCAGAGAAATATGAATAAACTCGTTTAGAAATACATCATTACTTCAGGACTGGACAGGTTTGCAACAGCCAATCAGCTGTAACTCTGGTCTTATCTTACACAATCACCACATATTTGGGAGGTTTACATAGACCAAATACTACAACAAAATAATGACCCCCAAAAAATTTCCAACAAATCTAAAAAACAACTTACCAGTTACACCTGTCTTGGGATAGAGGAACTGGAACCACTCCTCTGGGATGAAGCCCTGCACCTTGCCAGGCTCAACGGGCCTAACAGGACGTGGGAAGTTGACCTCATCCCGCTCTTCAGCTGCTCTGCTGACGGCCGTGGTGCTAGTTGGACGAATTGCCACAAGGGCAGGTCGCACCTCTTGCACTTTAGAATAAAAAGTAAATATGATGTTACATTATTTTCATATACACTGTATGTATATATATATACACACACACACAGTATATACAGTAAGGGATAAGCAATATATAGGCAGACAAAACAAGAAATATCAGTCAACATTGTTTTATCTTTCCACGAGAGTTAGCTACAATTACCTGATGGTTGCAACTCCTTGAGGTACTGAAATCAAACACTACCTGCAAACACCTGAATTACAGGTTACGGTCATCTTGTACCTAAGACAACTCATACCTAAGATAACTCGTACTCAACTCAAGATATTTAAATGACTCGTTTTTTTAAATATTAATTCACTTATACCAATACGTTGTGGGTTATGCCTTTGGTTTCTTTCCATGATCATTGTTTTGGTCTTATCCACATTTATCTCAAGTGTCCTAAGTGTAAGAAAGAATGTAAGTAATCTTCAAGACCAGCATCAGCTACCTGTAATGATCTCAGAATCTGATGACGAACCAGAACCAGGCCAATAAGGTAAGAAATAAGTGATTCCATCATATGGTGAGTTGAGTTGGGTCATCAAAAAAATAGGTTAGGTTTATATGTTTTTCGGTGCAATATCCAACGGAAATGGAGGTCAAAACCAATCATACCACACAAAAATACACTATAAAATCAGTTTTGACTTTCTAACAGTTGTGTAAACCACTGCAATTTTACCATATTTACTATAACCTGACCCAACCAAAAACTAACCCCTAACTACTGGGTGGTTCCGCTCCCCAGATCCCGGGCCATATTAAATAGAAAGTAATTATTTTGATATCTGGTATTATTATGCTGACAATTGATAGCCTTTTTAAAGTCAACTACCTTAATTTTCTTTACAAATCATGAGATATTTATAAATACTCCCCGGTTTAGTAGATGAATAACCAGTCACCGGCCAGATACATCGTCTGCATAACATCCCAACCCTATTAATGGTAAATTATTATATGTACATCATCTTTAACAGAGCTGTCATGGTTTCTTTAATTATAGTGATATTGTAAAAATAGTTTAAATACTCACGAGAACGAGTTACAAGTCTTGATAGCATTGTTCAGTCCCCGGCAGTGTCTAGTGGCAAGATGGTGGAGGTGTGGTCAAATGAACAACAAATAGTATTATTACATAAGATGATTCATATTAATTTATAATATAATATTTATTTGTTATAATATCATACTCTAAATAATTTACAAAATATTTTAATTCATTTAGGTAATTGTTATATTAAAAGTTACTAAAGGTACACAGCTGATTCAAAATATGAGATGCATAGTAAATATAAATGTGATATAAATATTTTATTCTATATAAGATACATTATGGATAATTTATTCAAACTGAAAAAGGAAAAGTATTTATTGATAAAATGATTTGTGTGTGATATTAGAGGTCAGCTGTTGTCCACCAGAATAACTGATCACTATTGTTACTTCACCTTGTCATTATATAGGTAATATCTGTATTTTATAACAACGGCACCAGCGCTCTAAGTGATTTTACGGTATTGTTTTTGGAACATTAGTTGTGTATCGGTGTTGGGATCTCACGAGCAAAAGGTGAGACCTGACACATTATTCATGTCGGTGTTGCTCGTACATAAAGAGTGATGGTCCTGTTGGAGTAAAAGTAATAATAGATAGTATGTTGATGCAGTCAATGATATCAAGTAAGACTCATTCTTAAAGGCCTAATTCCAGGGTTTTTTTTATGAGGGATTATGTTAGGGGTTAAGATTCGAGGGTGCTGGACAACTTCAGCAAATCACACTCAACATGCCTTGCAACCATTTACAAGACAGTTCGTACCTATATATATATATATATATATATATATATATATATATATATATATATATATATATATATATATATTCTCGTAATTGGGTATGAGTTGTCCCTTTATAAATTACTGTATGGGAAGTCTTCCCAGTACAATACTGTATATGAAATTTGGGTATCTGAAAGTTTTTTTAGGAATGCATCCCCATCACAAATAGTGGAATAGATGTAGTAAAGTGCAATATTCTCTTTTGTTCTTATATATTTTTGATTATTCAATTTTCACAGATTGCAGGATGGGAATATTCTTATCATGCTGTGGTGGTGGTGGTAGTGGGGACTCCTCAAACTACAACAATATACATGAACCTCCTGAACCAGCTGATCCTGTAAGTCTGATATTCACTTGATGTTTGTGGGTCTGCCTGTAAACATAAATCATGACAACACAATGTCTTTTATTTTAAAGTAAGTTTTGATGATATAAGGGGAATGTTTTTCTTTGTATATGAATGGTTAGTAACCTTATGCCTGTCATGTATAACCAGAACGTTGAGTATATCACACACTGTAATATGTTTTTAATGGTCAGGATGAGAAATTAAACTTGTTTTACTACAGTACTTGTTCATGACTTTGCCAAATTATTGATAATTAACCACAGTTGCACTAGAAATACACTCCAACTACCTGAGGGTCTCCACTAATTGTGCCCTACAGTGTGATTTGAACCTTCCTCAGGCCTCTCATGTGACTAATCCATCAAGTTTCATTACTTTACCGTGCAGCTGAGGTGTCTGATGTGCATTTACCACATGGCTTTGACCAGTCATTACCAGCACCTCTGCATATTACAGACTAAGCTCATCCTTGATAGGTTGCAGGCATTATATGTAAAACAATCGTATAAAAGTTTGTTCCTATTTGTTAGCATCAGTATAGTGCATAGCGAGGACCCCCTGCTATAGTACTTCCCTATCTCAATAGCTTACTCATCTAATCTGTATGTACTGTATTGCCCTGTATGTTACAGGAAGCCTCGAAAGACAGATACGAAGCAAGGCTGAAGCAATAAAAGGGTGGTGTGAAGGACCCAGAGGGAGTAAAGTTCAACAAAAACGTAAGGAAGAGTTGGAGCTCCGACAAGAAGCTGAAGGAAAGCCAGATGGAGGACTTAGGGTTTGTAGTGAAATCTGTTATTTAATAAAAAACACGGTGAATAAGAAATGGTCATCAGCTGCAGTACTGAGTGGGGATGCGGTTTAGCAAGCAGCCCAACTGGAGAAAAGAGATCTGGTGGAGTTTTTAATCCATCATATATTGCAGTTGACTTTTGTACATATCTTCTATTGACTACTAATTAAATGTCTCTGTTTTCAGTGGCAAGTGAACTAGATTCAAGAATCTTGATAGTCTGTACATCATCTGAAGATCTGCCGGGCATGTCTGACCATTTCATTGGAAACCTATCATACACCAAGACACCCTTCATCATTATGAACTTCACCGGACACCTCTAGGTATGAACTTCACCGGACACCCATCATCCTAGGTATGAACTTCACCGGACACCCATCATCCTAGGTATGAACTTCACCGGACACCCATCATCCTAGGTATGAACTACGGACACCCATCATCCTAGGTATGAACTTCACCGGACACCCATCATCCTAGGTATGAACTACGGACACCCATCATCCTAGGTATGAACTTCACGGACACCGTATGAACTTCAGGACACCCATCATCCTAGGTATGAAACTGCACCCATCATACCTAGGTATGAACTTCACGGACACCCATCATCCTAGGTATGAACTTCACCGGACACCCATCATCCTAGGTATGAACTTCACCGGACACCCATCATCCTAGGTATGAACTTCACCGGACACCCATCATCCTTCTTTTGAAACTATTTTGTCACCAGACACTCATGAAAAAGTTCGTGTGTGTGTTTCTGTATTGTGAATGACTCGCTTCTTATGGCTCCTGGTCAACTCTCAGCCATTCAAGCGCTTAACAGAATTAAATTTGTTGATGTGAACATTTTTTATCAAAACTATCATCTATGTACAGTATATGTCTTCTGACTTTTTTGTGTGTACAGTATTTTACTTGATCATGAAACCAACTCAGAAGGCAAAATACAATAAGTATGTAGTTAATTTTGCTCTGCAATGATGAACACATTACAAGTACTATATTATATTTACTGCAAGTTTTATAGAACATGTATAAATTTTCCTTATAAAGACAGGATATATTGTACAGTATTATCATATTGAAATTGGAATAGTTTTTACATTATTTTGAGTTGAATCAGCAAATGAAGACATCTCACTGGTGATTATAATCTCCAGTTATGTTATGACTGGAGTGGAAAAGAGGGGGAAGGTTGTTAGGACTAACAACCCTGAAATGGATGGAAAACGTGAACCAGAGCCATTTATTTGTGAGGCACACACCACCAACATAAGGGAATATACTGTCTAGTTATCATACAGAACGATCATAAGGAAATACATCATCATACAGAGGGTAGTAGACCTATGGAATGGTCTACCAGCCCAAGCTGTGGAGTCAAGTGCAGTACTGGCATCAAAATAGCCTTTGACAAAATTATAAAAAACAGTGGAGGAACCTACACAGGTCACTTGGCCTCCTTCTCTCATCATGGCCACCTCTAGTGGGTGGCCATTAAATAATTAAGGCAAATAAGTTGAACATATACATTCCTTTATGTCATGAAAATAGTGATATTATTTTTTAATTGACTTTAGAGTATTAGACAATAATTATTGTGGTAACAGCAATTCTGCCTGTGCAGTTGATTCATATTACAGTATACAGCTCTCCCCGACTTATGCGGGTTAGGGACCCAAATCCAGGTAAATGTAAGTCAAAATGGTGCATGAAGTCGAAAAATAAATAATACATAGAAAATCTAAAATGGGTGTCTCTTTTTCTTCTCAGCACCACAAAACTCTCACTTTTAAGCTTACTAGCCATTTTAAAGTGAATTACAAACGAAAATTTTGTCAGTACACAGCACAATCACTGAGGTTGGGACTCAATCGTAATTTGACAAAATTTTGGTACGACTGAGGCGGTTGTGGTCGAGCAGGTTGTAAGTTGGGGAGGAGCTGTAGTACAGGTATATCTTTTAGTCATTGTCAAGTATACAGTACTGACAATTAGACAAGAACAACTATTGACTTCCTAACAGTATGGCAGTAGTAAGTTTAATAGTTCAGTCAATAAAAATTACAAGTAGAATTTCATACAAGCCACAATATATTTATTATGAAAAGTGCAGTAATAAAAAGAAGGCATTTTGCAAGATGAAATTTCACATATGTTGAAGTGGCATTCACTTGCTGTTGAGAAGAGCATGTGTATCTTTTAATGTGTTCATTTTAGCTTTAGTAATAATACAGCAACTACAATAACTTTATTTTCATTACTTAAATTGATACAGGTATTCCTCTACATAGGGATGAGTTATGCCCCCAAAAAAAAATTGTGAACCTTTATCATTTAAAAAATATGGTTCTAAGCAAAAATACCAATATCTACCCCCAAAACACAAAATCGGTTCACAAACAAGAACAAAGTCTACCTGACTAATGGAATAGTACACAACTACTCCAATTTACTATCTAACACGAGAAAAAAAATAATACTGTTTAACTTTTGTACATGATCTTATGGGAAGGCAGTTTGGGTTCACCACCACAAGGGGGTGAGGTGGGGTGGGGTGAGTAAGAGCCTTACTAAACAAGATAAAGAGGGTTCTCCACCACACAACGAATGGAAGGACGCGAGCTTGTGGGGGGGGGTTATCATCAGTGAGCGAGAATACCTCTGTGCGCATCTCTCCCCAAGATGGCTGTGCCAGCTGACTCCCAGTCTTGCAGAATTGTAATTTTTGCCTGGTCCCAAATTCGTATTAGCGAGGGAAGCTTTCGTTTCTCGAAATAGTGGTGTTCAGTTTAGGAAATTCGCATATCATGAACATTCATGTCTTGTTTAATTTTTTTATTAGCAGTAATATAACAGACTTATGATTTTGTGTAGTTATTCACACAAATGTGTTACATTTTATACTTAATTTTTAGTTATCAGTTATGTTGATGTACGGTACTTTTGTTCAACTAACCCTCAGCCAAAATGATCTTGAAATGTACAGTAAGAAATTGAAATTTGGGAATACCCTCACATGTATTAGGATATGTCAGTACTTAATGTGTTGTGTGACCAAGGATGTACCCAGCAGTATTGTCAGTTTTCTTTTTCTCGTATGAATTTTCCCTTTATATTCACCATGTTTTTAAATAAGTTTCTCATCCAGTATGTTATCCACTTAGACCATGTAGTTCTTCACAACATAACACTTGAGCCTTCCCAAAACCTCCTGAGTTGGCTTCTTGCCTATGGTATGTACCCTCTCCCTCCCCCCACAGCAGTATGATGTCTGACTCCTATGCTGTATGAAATTTCATGTCCTCTGCATCTTGTGATGTATAGAAGAATGCTTCATAACTACCTGTACCACTCTTTGTTCCACTGCCTTATTGCTTTTCATATTTGGGTTTGTGTTGGCTGTTGTGATGACAGGGGTTTTACATGCAGGTAAATATTTTCAATGTACAGTAGTTTTATATACACTGAATGCTTTACATGTTTTTGTATAGGTTTCTGCCAAGTATTTCATACCCAGACCTAAACTTGGAAGGTCTGTTGGAGAGTCACATCTAAAATTTGTTTCAATCTCTTGATCAATCAACTGAATTACTAATCTGTGATCCGCTAATACTGTAATCAGTCATCTAAATCTTTAATAATTATTTATAGTGTCTTTGTATTTGCACCTTTTTTAATTTTGTAAGGTCAGATCCCATAAAATATATCTTGTGACAATAATGAGGACATAATTTATTTACCTTTTTTTTCTGAGCAGGTCACAATTTGGTTGTGTATGGAACAGCTAACTTGAGCAGGTGGTTAGGACTTCAACTGAGTTGACCTTTGTGATACAACTGGTAAAACACTGGGTCAACTACTGAATGTATGCTAGAGAACCTTAATATAAGTCGTAGCACAACCAGCCCATTTGTTTATAATAACTAGTGTCAAGCAAAAGGTAAAGGTGTGGACATACAGTAGGAGTGGAAGCTTCACTTAAACTAAACATTACAAAAAAGTAATTATGAGTACATAACATGGAGTTACATAATGTTAAGGTACTCTAATTATAGAGGTTCTCAAACACCATATGCTAAATCTGTTGGAGATGGTAATGGGTGATGAAGTAAAATTATTCAGAAACAACTTTGAGTAGAAGAATGAGTGATACAGACAGTTCTCACTACAGTATAAATATTTTTGCATATACAGAATTAATAAAATAGTGAGAACTTTTCACTATGTGATAAACATATTTTCCTAGTGTGCAAATGTCAAACACACCCTAGTTACTCTGCTACAACATCTGCCATTCTAACAAATAGGGTTCATTTTTGTCAAACCAGTATGTCAGGTCAGGGACCTAGTGTGCATGAGTGACTGCTTTTGTTAATATTTCACCTGTGCCTTGTTATATGATGTAAACCCTTAAGTTCTGAAGGGTTCCGTTCCTGAGGACGTTCTTTTGTCAGATTTGTACGTAATTTTGAACACATGCTATGTGCGGACTGTACTTACGGGACAATGTTTACAATCCCACTATATAATAGCCTAAGTCCCTATATACATTTAAAATCACTTAATTTAAGAGAAAAGAAGAAAGAGAATGACAAAATACAGTAAATGACAGTAAAAATTAAATCATCGGGTAACTAAAATACTGTACTACAAATTTCAAGTGTAACCCCGTTCATAAGTCGGGGACCCCTGAAGTAATGCAAGGACAACTCAAAATTAATTAGTACATTAACAAAATTTTATTGATAAAAAATATTACAGCCACGCACTACCAGTAAGATTATCAATCTGTAATCAGTTAATCAAACATTTTCATATACGTAACGTAGACCCTTGCCATTCGCGATTTCGACAATTCAAGGTAAGCAGATGATGGCTAGCTTGCGACCCTTCCCACAGTTAACGAGTCACCCCACCCTGCAGCGTCTCCTGCTTCTGGTCGCGTTCAACCATTGCCTGTGATGCAGCCTCTCGTGTTGTACTCTCAAAACTTAAGCGTTTCTGTGTAAAATGGCCCCTAAAAGACTGCCTAGTGTGAGTGCTAGTGATGCTAGTGGAGTGAAATGTAAAAGGCAGAAGTCAGTGATGACACTGACAAAAAAGTTGAATTATTAGATAAGTTAAAAGAAGGGAGGAGTGCTGCCGCAGCTGGTTGGTTGTTTGGTATAGGCATACAGAATGCCCTTAAAATTCTCGGGGTTAGATTCTCAAAATGGGGGACATTTTACTTGTGTGCAAGAAATATATTCCCTTTATGTGTTTGCCCTTAGGACAATTATTTCTTTTACCTGTATTGTATATGTGTGTAGACCCAATATGTGTATGTAGACACATACACACACAAAACACATACAAATTTATAATAACAGGAAAATCCTCTCAAAATAATCAGAAACAAGACAAAGAAATTTAGAATAAATGTGAGTCTACCCTCAAGTCAACTACGTGCTTTGTTATTAAAGTACATGCATATATAGAATACAGATAAAAGTAATTACCGTCTCTAGAACAAATGGCTCCCTGTCCCAGCCATGAAAATTTCAGCAACTAAAAAGGACCCTTAGACATTCTTGTGTACATCCAGGGTGTCATCCGTGAATAATCGAGGGCATGCTGTGTAAGTTGTTATTCGCGGTTTTGCCTATTTGCGTCATCCCTTGAAACCTAACCCGTAAAAAAAAGGGTTTACTGTACATCAACATAGGTCTTTATCTTTAATATCTAAGTTATATTGAATGTGATAAGTTCTTAATTGGTTATCTTTTAAGACACTACCTCTACCATGAATAGATTATTTCTAAATACAACTCCATTTCTTTAAATTGCTGTACTATCATCCTCTGTCCCCTGTAGAGTATCCAAAGTTGATAATAAAAGAAAATACACTAACTTCTTCTTGGGATACACGGAGGTGCAGAACTGTATTAAGTATTGATTAGATACACACTTTGACCTGCAGGAGGAATAATTCAAATAGAAAAACCATAGTTTGAAAAATAAATGTATTTTTCATTGTGGAGTGAAAAAGACTCTCATAGGCCTGATGGCTCACTGTGGACAGAGTGGATACAGCAGACTAAGATTAAGCCTCTGATACACAAAGACAATGTGTCTGGCATTGCATTCTCCTCCTTCACTTTCCCAACTAGTAAGTTAGGTTCCCATTCACAGCTAGGTGGACTGGAGGTGCCCTAACTATGAGCCAGCAACCTATAAGACAGGAGAGAAGTGTTGTATCAAATTAACCTCTACCTCATATTGAATTGTGTGTTTCAATATATTTTAATTGGGTAGAACTTTAAGGAACTCTTCCATAATACTTAGTAAATGATTCTAGTGAAGGCGCGACATGGTCACAATGGTTTCCTCCTTGTAACGAGATGGCGCCCTAGGGCCACCTTGGCGTGAATTTGTTTAAGGTGTAGAAGCTATCAGCTTGAGATCCAGTGTAAAGAATAGTCCGAGAAGGCCGGACAACTCACCAACTGCACTGGCTAACCATTAACCGGAACACGATCCACAAATTGATTAACATCCAGTTCCCCATTACTGCTGGGTAGACAGGGCAAATGGCATAAAAACTTGCCCATACAGTGATTTCACCCTGCCGAAGTCCGAACCGGATCACTAAGCTCTGCGAGGTGAACATGCTGACCAATACACCACAGGTCACCTAGAGCCTTGTGCTGCATGCTGAGCTGTAAGTTTGATCATGTAAAGTGCATCTGTTAGTTTAACCATCTCTATGTAAATCACTCTCACAGCTTTGGCCCTACTCTTGTAAACTTGAAATATGAAATGATGGTCCCTCAGGTTAGTTCTTTGGGAAGAGGTCAATATTAAAAGAGGAAGGTTGTTTTTAAGTGAAGCACAATATATGCTGTATATTTACCAGCACTAATCAGCTCTGATACAGGTTGTTAAAGGTAAGGAGATAACCGCTTACTGCCAGTCATCCTGAACTGCTGGTGCTTGTACAGCACTGTACTGAGATTGGGTTAAGTCAAGAGGAGGCTACAGCATACCCTATACAATGGACGGGTACAAGGACTTGTCTCAGTAATTCATAAAGTAATATCTCCATTAGCTGAAACTCTCCAATACAGAACTGTACCCGGAATTAAAATTGACCCAGTTCTCTCAATTCCGGGTCTGTGAACGAGTTTTCAAGGTTGAAAATCAAGTGAATTTTACAGAAAATTCCGAGAAAGTTTCCGAGTACCCAGACAAATTCTGGGATAATTCCGGGTTTGAGAGAATCATCTCATTCCGAAATCTCCCATCCTCGGAAGAGCTCTGAACTAATTATTCCGGCTAATGGGGATATCACTACTGCATTGTACTAAAGAATAAGACAAAATATATATTTCAAATGTTAGTGAATTGGATGATGCTCTTATCTAGTGTTGTATTTCCTCTTATAACACACACATGATAAACAACTTCACTGTTAAAAGTGTTACCGAGGGGGTGTTTAGGAGGCTGAAAACTTGCAGTACATAAGAATTTCTTATACTAATGACTGAGTAAAATTTAATAGTTTCTGGGTCTTAGAGATACCTGTACAGTACTGTAGAATGGTTAACTAAGGCCTACAAGTTATGTACATTATTGTTGGAACATACATACATACAGGAGACTACTGTAAATTACAAGACTCCAAAAAGAGTTTGTCCAGGTTTAATATTAATCTGAAGTTAATGTGAAATTAGGATGGATTATAGTAAGTTAGGGTTAGCATAAAGTCATGTTAGACTAAGTTGGATTAGGATGGGTCACCTTAAATTATGTTAAGTTACTGTAAGTTGCCTTATATTAGGGTAGGTTAAGGGAAATGTAAACCCTTTCCTTTAATGGACAGTGAGATACAGTAATGCCTAGCTAGTGGGGAGTCAGTGAGACCCCAAGACAAGAGTACTGTATTACTAATTTTGGTGTTAGTTTTTTGTCCCTTTAGCTGGAGATGTAAAATTTCATGCTTAATCATCATATCTGGATACGAGTCAGAGGTTTAGAGGCCCAGGTGGGTAACGCTTGTTGTAGGGACTGCTAGGACCAGCCTCAGTAGCTTCTCTGGCAGTGTAGTGATGGTTACTCTTAGGTGCGTGGTCAGTGTAAAACGTTGACAAGAGGTTGGATGACAGGCTCCGGACTTGGTTGGACAGTGGACATGTAGACATTATTTTGTTCCTGGAAATGCTTAGTGGTTAGGTTAAGTTAGGTTTGATTAGGTTAAGTTCGATAAAGTTAGATCAAGTTAAGTAGGTTCTTAGATTAAGTTTGTATTTGTTAGGGTTAATTAAGTTGGTAGGAAAGGAAATACAGGTTTATAGACAATTGTACTCCAGACGTTTTGTCGTGAAGGTCTTTTTCAAAGGAAAAAGTCCTTCATGATGAAACATCAGGAGTAAAGTTCTCTCTGACCCAGAGTTTCCTTTGCTACCAACTAATCATTTGTCTAAACGAATCCTACACAGGATAAGTTATCTTTAAATAAAAAAAAGATATTGGTTAAAATAGGTTTGATTTATTTAGATTGCTGGGGTTAAGTTTGAACTGCTTAGATTAGGTTAATTCAAATTAAGCTTAATAAGATCAAGTTAAATTAGTTTAACTTATATTAGGATAAGTCACATTAAATGCAGATTAAGTCAAGCTGGAATTAGTTAAATTAGAAGTAAATTAGACTATGTTTGGTCTGATTAAATTAAGTTAGTGTAGTGGTGTGTTGTGTTATCACATTCAATCAATCAAACTACCATCCTCATATCATGGTATTCAGTTTTTAATTTCATTCAACTTTATAATGCTACAGAATGTGCTAAAGTATAGAGGCTGCTACTGGTATTGCCCTGACTGTACAACCAAAGTCATCAAGGTTATTGAGGATCATAAGGAAATAGAAACTTATAGTAAAAAATAAAAGCTGGATTCTCAGTGGTTACCAAACTAGAGCACTAAGATTAAAGTTGCCGATAGGATAGAGGAGTAGTGAAAAAGCTACGCTCAGGTTGCAGCAGGCCTCAGAAGGTGACAAAGAAAGTAGGATCTGAACAGGCCTTGCAGCAGCTAGGACTCTACAGAATTTTGAAAAGATTACAACGGTGAGCCTTCTGATAAGGGAGGGAGCAACACTGTGATCGGCGGTAAGGAACAATACAACTGTGTTTGGAGTTCCTAAGAGTGTCGGAGGAAGCTGAAAGTAGGAAAATACATGACAAGATGAAGGTTCTAAATATCTGTACAGGCTCTGAACCTGTATACTGTACCCCAATGAAGTGAAGACGTTAGGAAAGAAGCAGGAGAATAAGTCCCATCCCTCAATACAGTATAACATTAGAGAATGGGGAAAAATGGAATTTATCAGACAGGCAGAGAGCATGACATTTGAGACATAGTCATAAGTGCAGATCACACAGTAGTGCAGAGAACAGCACAAATAACTCTTGAAGCAAGAGGGAGGATTCGGTGAAAAACTGGGACTGAGAATGTAGTAGAGGCAGGTGTATCAGTACAGAACCATGGGACAGCAAGATACCCCACCCCTCAACTTCCTATCCAGGAGAGTGTGTACCATGTAAACAATGTCATCTCTGGCCACACCCCAAAAATATGGTGAGTGTAGTCAACAAGGCAGTTGTTGAGAATGAAAGAGCCAGAGCCACTACCACTGGCGAGTCGTTACGAGGACTATTTCGGTGTTGTGTGTGTTTTGATAGTCATCTTGACTTGAGCATACAACCATCAGCCTTACCTTCCTGTTATCTCTGCTAACAGAGTCTTTTGATTCCAGTGTCTCTTGCTGGCAGAGGTGCGAGGATTGCTAGTATCATGAGGCAAGAGTACCACACGGCTAAATGCGGTTCTGCTCCACCTCTTCAAATCGGCAAGTTTGTTCAGCCTTTCCTGTGGTCACTGCCTGGTGTGAGAATTGAAAGTCTTTAATTTAAACTAATACAATTATGCACCTGTGACACACATCTGGGGTCGTCAAAATTCAAGAGATGATTCTTGTTGCCTGGGTTCGGATGCCATGAGCGTCCCCATACATTCCCTCCCACACTGGTATGAGTCACCACCAGATTGTTTACGGTGGTCTTGAGCCTTCAGCTGCTGCTCTTCTGTCTTATATCCCGGAGACAATGCTTGAGTCTGACTCTTTTTTTTTTGGCTGCATTTCACAACCTGATACATATAATCCTTATATTATATCCTATTACATCATCATATATCCTAATATAACCTAATGTAGCACAGTACAGTACTTCTTAACATACAGCTGCTCCCAGACTACGGGTGAGAAACCCAAATCCAGTTAAGTGGAAATTAGAGTAGCTGTTAATCTCATCCTAATACTGTACAGTATACCTAATTACAGTACTTTCTAATACACCCTAATAAACACTAGTACTGTACATCCTAATACAGTATACCCAAATACATCCTATTATACCTTGAAATATCACATTTCTTAAATTTGGAAAAGACAGATACAGTACTGTATTGGTGGTGATTAACTGCTTGATGACCTAACGCTATGAATACAATACCATCGTACTAAAGGGGTTAAGCTAATGTAAATAACTGGGTCATTCTTGTGCTCAGGGGGTTGATATAGTACTTAAGAGGTTAAGATATTTTACTACATTAGTTAATTTTTATTTTATTCTTTTTAATCTTCAGTACTTATCAGGTAACTAGCCGTTCGGGTAGCTGGTCTATGTGTTATTGCAGGAGGAAACCAGACTCTGGGGAACCTGAAATGTTGGGTAGGGTCGCACTGGATAACACCCTTCTAACATTTGTCAGGGCTCAAGCACGACTCAAACCCTTGACTTATTGGTGAGAGATACACGCATACCCTGTAGCACCAACACCCCTTATTGTACTTATGGGGTTGGTATTGTTCTCAAGAGATTAAACAAAGCCAAATACTTTAAAATTCAATGGTGTCTTCATTAGAATTTGATCCCATTAAAGTTTAGTGACGAGATGTTGGACCAGTGAGTGATTAGGCATTTGAGGGAGATTAATCAAGCCTTCTGTGTCCTTTGTGTACGTGTAGTTCAAGAAACAGACTGAAATCATTAATATATACTGTACATTGTATATAAATTGGACTAATTATCCTTTAGGGACAGTACATCTTTGGTTATATCTTTGGGACAGTACCACTATTACTTACTCTGAATATATAACTAGATTTCTAATTATATCTGGATACTGTAATAATGTTCCAACTTCATGATATTTTTACCACAAGTGAATTCAGTGATGACAAAAGAGTTTTTTACTCACTGTCTGAGACTCTTTGAGGAGGTCACAGAAGTTTTCTTTATCGATCTCTGCCGTAAAGTCACTTTCTTCTTCTGCCTCAGTTGTCAGGTTTGTTAATTGTTCACTGTTTTTCCTGAGTTGCTTGAGGCAGGCTATACCCCACATATCTGTGTTGCTCTTCAATATATCCATCTGCTGGTCTATGTCCTGTAAAGTCTGTTGTATATTATAGCAGATGCCGGTATTTTTGATACAAGAAGTGTCTGCTAGTTGTGTGGCGCTTCGGTGTCTGTGGTGTGAGAGAGGACCTCATGCCACCAAGCAAAAGGATGACGCTGCCACACAGAGTCGTCCTCTGATTCATTTTTGACAAATTTCATGTTGAAGTGTGACTTATGTCCTCCAACTCGTCCTCAGTCTGTTGGAACAGGTCTTCATCTGTAGGTAGAAATGTATGTCTTGTTATTACTTTATTTATTATATCAGCGGTAAACAGAAAAAACTCAGCTAAGGTCAAATGCCAAATGAAAATGAGTCATTAGCAAGTTTATTTCAGGGGAAACTGAATTACATTGTTAAAGGTGTGATGGAGGCCTATATCCAGTGGTTGACTGATGTGGGATAATGATAATGATGATGTTGATGGTAATGATGTTGAATATGATAATGAAAACAATAATAATGACGATGACAATAATGAATAAATGACAATGATGGTGGTGATAATGAACATGATAATGATGATGGCAGTGATGATGACATCTAACAAAACTTGAAACATATTTACTGTACAATTTCCATTAATTTCTAATATAAAATAACCGTGTCATAACAAGATTTATTAAAAATCATTAACTTGTATTAAAATACAGTGGTCCCTCGGTTACTTGAGCACAATCCGTTCCAGCAGGTTGCTCGTTAACCGAAAAACTCGTTAACCGAAACCATTGTTTCAATGGGTTTTAGTAGTGGTTCAGCTCGAAAATTGCCTAAATTCAACAAAAAAGGTAGAAAGTACACTTTACTAGGTGTGTATAGAAAGGCTCCTGGATGATGATGATGATGATGATGGGAATTAGAATGGGGGTGGAGGAGAAGAGAAGGCATTGAGGGTGGAAGAAAGTCCCATGGCACCATTCACCCATAAAATTTTAGTTTTAGTGGTGTAATTCAAGATTATTTTCTTTAAATCAACACTGCACTGCATTATATATTGTCAATATGTAAAATAAATTTAAAATGACCAATAATTTTCTTGGAAACACAGAAAAAAAGCGTTTAGTTGAAGAGTCTCAAGCAAGATGTTACCTCCAGTGAAAACAGAGACTAACGCCTGTTTGCTGTGTTAAGAGGCTGGATGGCGCCAGAAACTAGTTTCTTTACCTTCAATTATGTTCAATAATTGTTAAAATGACTAAAAAGTTAATATTAAACTTTTAAAATTATTGAATAGTATAAACTTCTTGATATTTACTAAAATAGTAAAGAATTTAAGCCTAAAACCGATTACTGTATTGGCGGACTAATACTACAGTTGGTGGACCGCCAAAACTGCAAAACATGTTGAAGTCGGCTCGTAAAAACTTCGTTAATCGAGGGATTGCTCGTTAACCGAAGTTAAGAATCTTATGGAAGGTAAATCGTTAACCGAAATCTGATTAACCGAGGCGCTCATTAACCGAGGGATCACTGTAAGGTGATATTTGTCCCAATCCTTGTGTGTAATCTTTTAATACCTGACAGTTGCACCAATGTACACCTCAATAGGTTTACTATACTGACCGAAGTAAGTAAGAATACATTGTGACATAAAAGGAGAACAGTAGACAGTTGTGTGGTGGAGGATGGTGGTGTGTGGATGAGGGTGGTGGTGTGTGGATGAGGGTGGTGGTGTGTGGATGAGGGTGGTGGTGTGTGGATGAAGATGGTACAACTTACAGAAATACTGGCTGGTGTCGAGGTGGAAGACTGAACTGGTGTAGTCGGTTTTGCAGGTGTCGTGGTGGTAGACTGAGCTGGTGTAGTTGATTCTGCCGTTGTTGTGGGTATTGTAGATGTTATGGGTATTGTAGATGTTATGGGTATTGTAGATGTTGTACTTTTGGAAGTAGAATCTGAATCATCATCATAATCAAGTAGTAGTTGGTGTCGTTGGGTGGGAGTGAGCGGGGTGACAGCTGAGCAGCACAGGACCGCCATCATCAGAGCGACGACCAACACTCTTCCCCAAATCCTTCATCTTCTTCCCTACAACTCAACACAACAGTCACTCACTACTGCATATTTAAGTCGAGGTCATTGTGAATCACTAGATAGATTAGGTTAGATAGGGCTTGGCCAGGTTAGGTTATGTTAGGCTAGGTTAAAATAGGTTAAATTAGATTGGGTCAGGTTTAACTAGGTTAGGCTAGTTAGGTTAAGTTAAAAAAAATCTACTTTTTATTGGGTTAGGCAGAGTTAGATTAGGCTAAGTTTGTTTGGGTTAAAGTAAGTTATAATAGGCTAAGTTTGGTTGGGTTAGGTTAAAGTAAGTTAGATTAGGATAAATTAAGTTGGATTAGACTAAGTTTAAAGGTTAAGATTGATTAATTTAGGTTACCGAGAAAATGTCCTGTTAATAAGAACTTAATGACTGTTACGTATTCTAGACGAGGTGTCATGTAGTGTAACTACAGTATATAAAACTGGTATCATGTGAAGGTTAGGTCCCACGATTATTTCATATGGCAAATAAACACCCAAACACTACCTGGGGGGGGGGGTTATGTTAGGTTAGGTTTGGTTAGTTTAGATTAGGTTAATTAGATAGTATTAGGTTAGCATATGAAATAATGTGTGGTGCCTAGTCTTCATGTGATCCCAAAACTGACATATCCACAATCACTAAATTCTCACATACAGTATTATTAAAATTATTGACAAATTTAGATAAAGGAGAGATTTTAGCGTAAGAAACAAACATGAAGGGAGAGCCATGCAAGAAGGTTCCCAGATATCAGTTTGAGGTGATAGTTTATATCGGTTAGTGCTGTACTTGGTTCATTAATCCTGGGTTTGAAATTCCCATGAGAAGATAAAGTGCTAATCAGTACTAGAAGTATAGCGATAGACTTACCAGCTTGTAGTGTGAGCTAGTACTAATAATGTAATCATATAGCCACCAGCCTATAGTGTGAGCTATAGGGAATTTTATTGTATGAATCTTTGGGAATTCACACCCAGGATAACCAAAGATCTGATATATATTCAAGTGACCCTTCCTCCAATTCCCCTTCTATCTTTCCCTGCACAATAGTAATGCCCTTGTTGCTCCTGTATTTGGTCTATCTGCATTATCAGTAGTACTGGAGGTACTGAGTGTTCCTCTACCTTGAATTTGCAGTAATCAGTTGATAGTGTCTGAGAGGAATGTTATGAAAAGGGTGATGAACCAAGGGCTGGTATATGATAAGGGTGATGGACCAAGGGCTGGTATATGATAAGGGTGATGAACCAAGGGCTGGTATATGATAAGGGTGATGGACCAAGGGCTGGTATATGATAAGGGTGATGGACCAAGGGCTGGTATATGATAAGGGTGATGGACCAAGGGCTGGTATATGATAAGGGTGATGGACCAAGGGCTGGTATAAGCATAAGGTGACAAGAATCCATCTTTTAACTCAGCAATCTTATACAAAATGTTGAAAAAATAACACGCATCTTATCTTACGCTAATACAAAACTGGATATATAAAACCAACTCACATCTATCCCCACTAACATGATAACCACAAACCACAAACTTAGCAGTCATAGAGGTGTATAAGCATCTCAAAGGCACTACTCAGTCGAGTGTCCTTACTTGAGGCGTGGACGCCTGCCCCACAAGGGTCACAGCTCAAGATTGAAGAAGCCGCAAGTCCAGAAAACAGTGAGGGCAACTTTTCGGAGTGAGAGTTGTGAACTCTTGGAACAATCTACCAGAAAGTGTTGTGACGGCACCGAGTGTGAGCGCATTCAAGACAAGACTTGACCAACACTGGACCGGGTTCAGGTACATTCAGGAGCCGGTGCATGCCCAGTACTTGCAACAGTGCATAACAGAGACGTGACCGATCGCCCAAGTGGCTAACGAGCCGATCTTTTGGTAAAGAGGATAAAAGTAAGTAAAAGTATATCCATCATCAGGTGAGATGTGTTATGTTGTCTATATCCTGCCTCCAGACCACAGAGTCAGAGCTTCCTGGAGGATATCATGTATGAAGACGCCAACAATGAAGCCATTTTATGTTCATTGTCAAGTTGTCAGCCATAATAATGTACTCTCGTATCTTTAATGTACCTGTACTTGTTTTTGTACTGAAACTGTACTTTATACATTAGCTTCTGAGGTGTTAACACAGAATATAAAAGCTATAGTAACATAGTAAGCTTCGGAAGAGTTTGCAGTCATTTCCTGTCGAGTTACTTGGGCCTGTACTTGTGTATGTAACTATATGTGTATCATGTACTTGAATATGTACCTCGAGCTGAGCTGTAATTATATATTTACCTGTACTTCTCCTTGTACCTACAACTACAGTACATATAGATTTAATCGGTATTTTGTGTCTGTACCTGGAACCTTTGCTATAATGAAAACATAATTATAACCCCTGCAGAAGTCACTGGCTGCCCCTCTCACTATACAGTACTAAATCGTAATTAAAAATATTCGAAACCTATTCATTATCAGGTATTAAGCAGCCGAGGGAACGTGAGTATATCCTACAGGTACATAACACTAAGTGGTTGTCTCACCTGGTGTGGTAGAAGTAGAGGTACAAGGTGCTATGCGGTAAAACGTGAGTTAGTGACGGTGGTTATGGTAGCGGGTGTTGTGGTGGGCAGACCAGATTAATGTATCTGACTACCCCTTGCAACGGCTCCTATCACCGCAGATAAGTCTATCTTTAGCCTCCTGTGACAGTGAACTGCGGAAAAATTCAGGACTATGATTTGTGACCATATGAGAAAGATACTAAACCTAACCCTCACCATGTAGCGCTGGGTTGTTTTAATCATCAGGTGAAATAAGCTGGGATGTTTAATGTATGCAGATTGTAACGACATCACTCTGTAAACTACACCATGTGGCCAGGCATTGTCCACCTTGAAAGGGGTTACCAACAGTGAGATTAAATCTACCAGGGAAGATAACAATACACTTATCAATGAGATAACAACTAGGGTCCAGCAAAGACTGTCCCCAACTTGTCAAGTAACTCACTCTAAGTTGGTTTCTCTAGGGGCTTAAAAGTATTCCTTAAGGGTCACTAACACTGTCGAGATTAGGATTATAAATCACAATGTTGGGACTAAAGGATGATTCAGTGGATAAAGATGAAAGAGGTGATAAGGGTTAAGAGAGATATCACAAGACATGTACAAACATAACCATTTAAGGAGGGAAAAAAGGGCTTTATTTTGTCCCTAATGATATTACTTTGTAAATCTAAATTACTAAATAATTTCTATACAGAATAAGTGATTGAATGACTTACATACAGCACATCTAGTATCATAACTGTACAAGTCATGTGATGCTTTATTCACTTAAAGAAGGTTTCTATTTACAAACGATTCATCAATTGTGTAAACAAGATATGTTCATATACAGTAGATGTAACAGTACTTAAAATATCACAAACCTAACACATATATACACTGCAGGAGGTCAGCATACTTGATAAACTTAAAACTGGCTGGGGCTCTCAGGCAATTAGGTGGCTGTATGTCAGCTTACAGTGGCCAATGCAAAGCCTAATCATAGCAGTCTTCACTTCGTGGTATTCAGAGCTTGTTTAGACAAGTAGTTGCTTCCCAATAACATAGCTAAGCATTACATATGGCAATTCTAATCCCAGAATCTATATCCCAATATGGGAGTGGTTGGAGCAGAGGGGCTGGGCAGGACACAGTGGCCCTGGCCAGCTTCTCATTGCCCAACATATTTACATGTACAAAGTACTGGTTCACCCAGCACAAACTAACCTGCTGGTCACACGACCCTATTAACAATATTGAACAGTTTTTAGTTGTTTGTTTCCTCCCAAATTACATAAAAGAAACTGAAAAGCACTTTTTAGTATATGTATTATGTAGTGAATCAGAGACGTTTAAGAGAGTTAAGAGTTAAGTATCATTGCCTGGAGTGTTGAGGGTTGGTGAGAATATTCAATCTAATCTCTTAAACTTTGGAGACACTGATAACACACTGTAATTTGTTCATACAGGAACTTTCCAATCATGCATTTTTTTACCCTTCTTTATAGGAAGTGAACTGGGGGTGCCCCTGGCGTGACCACTGACCAGTGACCCGTAAGACCAGGAGGCAGGCGCTGTATCCAGCCCACCACCGCACCCAATACTTCATACTTTCCATTTATTGTTACTATAAAGAAATTATAGTCTTCATATACTGTTGCTATATATAATATTTCCCACATATCACTAACACTATTTACACTTTCCATATACAGTATTGAATCTGCAACCCATTTCATATTATCAGGGCAGACGTCAACATCAAGACTACCAAGATGATAAGTGTGACAAGTTGTACCCTGACCACCGCTCACCAACCACAGTAACACTACCCTACCACATTGCACTCTCTACCTTACCTGTCCTTCTTTACCACACCTGGTGAGATAGCATTTAGTTGTACAGTACATATCTTTAACTGTAACAAACCGAGAGGCTAATATAACAAATAACCATTACCATGTCAGTGTAATTTGTATGTTATTGTGGCCACCATATTTGTGAGGTTAGATTGAAGTGTTGTTTCTTATCAGCAAATAACACGTAAAATTTGAGAGAGACGACTGCCTTGATAATTCCTTCTTCCTTTACTTTTGTCCGGGTTAATTTGGTAAGAAGAGAGAAACACTAGCACGCATACACACACATGAACACCCCCGCACATGCAGCCCCCCCCCCCAACATACACATTGATAAACATAAATTCAAAAGTTGAATTCCTAATTTAGTTGTAATTTTTCACTCTGTATAATCAGCTCAATTCCAGCTTTTCTGACCCGACTGATGTTCATTCCGCGAAGGATTTTTCCACCAAATGTCTCTGTAATACGCTGTTGGTTGTATGACCAACTGTACACTAACTCTGCTATGATCAATTCCTGTTCATCATTGCTAGGTAAAGTTAAGCTACACAATACAAAATAAAAGAAGCAATTATAGACTGGTGTTTGGCTTCTTAGGTATATCATGTTTGTAAATAGGAAATATTAAGTGTTGAGACTCTAACGCATCTCCCTTACTTAGACAAAGAAACATCATTGTGAGTGGATCTGACAATGACACCTGTCTGATCTCTCTCTGAGCTTTTTATGTTAAAAAAATAAAAATTCAATACGTAACTGTTTATCTTACAAATAAATATTTTGTAGGGAAGAAGATGAAGGACGGAGGAAGAGTGTTGGTCGTCGCTCTGGTGATGGCGGTCCTGTGCTGCTCAGCTGTCACCCCGCTCACTCCCGCCCAACGACACCAACTACTACTACGTGATTATTATGATGATTTAGATACACCAGATGACACAGATACACAGGAGCCTCGACATACTGAAACTCCTTTGGGTGACTCTCTTGTGTCTTCTGCTACAGCAACAACCAACACAACTACTGCTGTGATGATCTTAGGTATGATGTATAACCTACGCGCCCCAGTATCTATGCACACCGCCACCTTCGTCCACACACCACCATCTTCATCCACACACCACCACCTTCATCCACACACCACCACCTTCATCCACACACCACCACCTTCATCCACACACCACCACCCTCATCCACACACCACCACCCTCATCCACATATACTTTTTTATATGGGCAATAGCCCAACTGGGCACAGGTCATCGAGCCACAACGGGGCCTAGGGGGCGAAAAAATAAGAGTAAAATGAAATTAAAAACTAAGGTGATAAGTACAGTAAGGTAAAACAGTCATTAAGATTGAGGAAGTACTGTACTGTACACACGTGAGAGTAGTAGGACACAGGCTTGATATTCTTATGCTATCAGTCATTAGTTTTGTTAGCAAGTTACATGTAGTGAAGTAGAAATAAGTGTATGTAGGGAGTATTAGCATTGTTTAAAAACATCACTGAATTTTAGTTATCATTTGTGTGTATCAGTTGTTGACTACTGTATAAGTATAAAAGAAGATTTAAAATTTTGCTGTCAATCAGAAATACAGTATCACTATCATCATCTTCTTTGTCATATTTACCATCATTATCATCATCATCATTATTGCCATCATTATTACCATCATCATCCTGCTTCAGTCCACTGCATGATTAAGGCCTCCATCTCACCTTCAACTATCTGCTTCAGGTTGCTTTGCCGTGTGAGCACCTCTAAATTTGCTAATGTCTCATTTTCATCTGTGTTTCTACTTACAGATGAAGATCTGTTTCAACAAACTGAGGACATGTTGGGGGAGATCAGTGACACTCTCAGCCAACTCTGGTTATATATCAACAATGGGTCAGAGAGCGACCTCGTGTGGCAGCGTCTTCCCTATGTCTGGTGGCGTGAGGTCGTCAAGAACCTTATACAACCAGGAGACAGTCCTTGTATCGACACTACTGGCACATGCATGAATATAAGTATAACTTTACATGACATAGACCAGCAGTTGGACACACTAACTAACAACACAGATGCTTGGTGTATGACCAACCTCAAACAACTCAAGGAAAACAATAAAAATTTAAGAAGCTTGATGAATGAAGCAGATGATAAAGACTTTATGGATGGGATCATTAAGAAATCTTTCAAAGTACTCCTCAAAAAAGTTAAAGATGTGAGTATGAAAGTGGTGCCTTAACTTACAAACTTATGATGTAAATGTTTCTAACTCTGTGATAGATTAGGGAAATTACACATGACAAAGTGATCTGAATTCAAAATAGGCTTGTCAAGGATATACTGGATATGTTTATTTGTATAATAAGAGGTGTGTGTATATAATATATCTCTAAATCAAAATCCCCTTTTGTGCCAGAAAGTGAATGTAGGAGTAACTACAGCGAAGGACAAAGTTGCTGAGACAGAAAATAGAAAGACAAAAGCCATTATCATTTTCCTGTCATTCTCCTTCTCAATGGTTGGCCTTATCATAGTGAGGCTCCTGGTTGGCCTCTACTGCATGGGTAACCAACACATACAGAGCCACATGACCAGGAAGGATCCCACAGGAAGACATAACACCAAGGTACTGATAATGGCTGGGTTGTGTAGTCAAGGAGAGATGGTCTGTGTGTGTCGTAAATGTGGGGATAGTTTCTTAATCGAACTGTGTATAATGGTAAGGATGTATTTGTCCCCTAAAGGCAAGGATCTATTTTATGTACATCAATCTGGAAGTACAAGGTAGGTAAAGAGTACATTTGTTCAGCCAGTAGCAGGTAATACACTTTACTCTGTCCTTAAACTAACCATCATATTTTCAGGTGAAAGGAGAGTACGTATTCCTGGAAGACTTCAGTATATAGCCCACCACCGGAGAACAATAACAACACGGACAATAATACCGCCAAGGATGGTGCTGACACTATACCCGGGCACGACCACACAAGTACCTACAGCAAGCATTTCCCACCTTGGCCCAGGTGTTACCTTAAACCTGACGTTACTGGTGGTACTGATGGCCAGCCCAGGACTGATTATTGTATCTTCAAACAGGAAGTAATGGATCTACGGAACAAAGACAAAAATTCGGCAAAAATTAGCAATACCGTACTGTAGTTTGTGATATATGATGTCTGACACCTGCATATTCTTACATACACCTAAGTTTCATTGGTCTGATGGTCTAACAAAACCAAACTAATCCTACCCTAACCTGCCTTCGGTCCAATGAACTTACAAACCAACAAACCTTCGAACAAATGACCCTTTGAACCAACAAATCCTTGAATCACAGTATAGTTCCTATCCACTACAACCCTCTTGACAGGAATTTAGAGACATTTGTCAGTGTTCAACTACACAGAACTACTATTAGTTTTGACATTACCACTTCCCCTGTGAACATAATTCTAATGTTTATTTATTTTTATATACAGTATATATATATTTTATCCGGGAAGCGATGTTGTCATTAAGAAACACACAGGTGGAGGCTTTTATCATTTATAACTTCCTTAAAGTCGTGTAAAGAATATCAAAATCCAAGATGATTTCAACTGGTGTTACTTTTTCTAACCTAATCTAACCTAACAAAGCCCCAATATTCTTCTCTATCCAAAACTAAACAGACACCAAACAATAGATCTGTTTACAGTACAATCACTAGGGTAAAAGATTATATGTGGAGTACTATAAGGAACCAGTTGGGGAACTGGAGGTACATCATCATATTTACTAACACGATAATAAGTCAGAAAGACATTACATCTCGAATAGGGAGATGGCTGGAATATGATATTACTGTACGGTAATACTGTCTAACCAAGTGCAATAGTTTTCATGTGGGATACAATAAACCAGGGTACAAATATGGTAATATTGTACTTTCCTGGCATATACAGATAAGGTAAGGGACCTCAGCATCACAGTTACCCAGAATCTGAAATAGTCACAAAAAGTAAGAACAGCAATAGATAAATGCCAATCATCTTTCAGGAATTATGAATCATGTCATCGAAAGAAGAAAAAAGACCAGCTATATCTTTCCCTGTACCTCCCCACCAAAGTACTGTACTGTAACCAAACACACAAACACACTTAGTGCAAAATAAGTCATTACAAAATTACAAACATTCTACCTACATTTAGTACAGTATTGTTACTTTACAAATACAGGTATAATTAAGGCACTTGTGACTGAAAAAATCTAATAATATTGAAAAATTAATATCTCGGTTATCCTTAATTTCCGGCGGAAATATCATAGAAGAAAAATGTCTTAGAATTGTCTAAATATTACGAAATACATATTAAAAACAGCGAGAGAAAGACCGGTGTATTACAATAAATTCACCGAACCAAGTGACTGGTTGTGGTGGCTTGATACCAGGTATAGGGTTGAGCGACATTATGATTAGGTACTTAGCTTGAGGTTTAAGATGTCTTCACAGCAGGGCAGCAGTTACGTTAGATCGGCAGAGATTATCACAACAGGTAGGCAGGTAAGTGAACACAGCAGGTAGGTAAACACAGCAGTCATAGCAGGTAGGTAAACACAGCAGTCATAACAGGTAGGTGAACAGCAGTCGTCATAGCGGTATTCGTCCTCTCAGGCTTCACCTCACCAGAAATTAGTGTCTCAAACCTCTGCTGCAGTATTACCTCTTCTTGTCAGCACTTTTTATTAGGCCTGACTCCTCTCCACTCTCCAGCATGTATTCCACCTGTTGCCAGCTGCACAGACAGCTTTATTTAAACTTACTGTACATCACTAGGGTGACGGGTCCCCTATAATCCTGAAATTCATTTATAATTATTATTTTTTTTGGCTAATAATCTGCAACATAAGATACATTTTGCAAAATTTTACTTAAGTTCCATTATGTGAAAATTTGTTATTAAAATCTCGAAAATTTTATCATTGCAATCAATATTTCAGAAAATTTTAAGATACTTCTTCTACGACGTTTCCCTCGCAAATGACCTATATTTTTATAATTGTTATTGTTAGCCATTTAATTAAAGTGATACCCGGTTGGTCAATTTAATACTACGGTAAAGTATTTAATCTCATTCATAAACTATTTACTGGTACCATTTACGTCCATTTTCTCTGATAAGATATAAAAGAAAACGAAACTTTTTGATGGGATAACCTCTTTAATTTTTAAGTAATTACTCGGATCGTGACCGTCCGCGGTTTTTAATTGAAAATGGGTTTAAAAATACCCAGTTTTCACTTATTTTATTAGATTATACTGTATTATATATATTATATGTCAAAATATAAAAATGGTTGAAATCATGAGCTAACCTAACCAAACTTAACTTGTATCGTAACTCGCCTATATCTAGAAACTAAGCATTTACACAAAAAATTAATAGAACAAAGTAATCAGCGTGCAAAACTGTGCTAAGAAAAACAACATAATTATAGAACTTACAGTATATAAACGTACTATATACAGTGTACAGTATTTGTTACATACATGCACGCTACACAAAGACATTCTTGCAGTATGTTGTGGTGTGCGCTTGTTCTTGTTATGGTAACACCCAATACAGCCGATGACGCAGCCTGTGGGAGTAAGGTGTGGTGGTGCTGGCTAGTGTGACGCTCCAACCTGTTTTGAATGGTGTCCTGTCGTGCTCAAGCCTTCATACAGCGATTAAATACTGCCCCATATATGTAAGTTTTCACGTGTTAAGAGTACAGGCGTGTCGAGTTGTGTTTTAGAGTTAGTGTTGACAGTGATAGTATTGTGTTCTACTAGTACTCTTTATCTTTCTTTCTCTCTCTTTCTCTCCCTTCTTCCCTCTTTATCTCTCTCTGTCTCCCCCTCCCTTCTTCCTTCTCTGTCTCCCCCCTTACTCTTCAGGAGGGTGCATGCCCAGTACTTGCCAACAGTGCGTAACAAGAGACGTGACCGATCTTAAGCACCTAACAGGCTGATCAGTGGCGAAGAGGCTAAAAAGTAAACGTTCAGTTCGTTCACGTACTCATTCGTCTATTCCCTCCCCCCAATCTCCTCCTCTGAGATCCCTCTTTAGCTATTGATTAACCAATAACATTATTGTGGTTACGTTCGTCGCTGGGTGAGCCACAGAGTTGAGTCACTTTAACACCGTGGTATGCAGGTACACCCTTTTGGTGGGGGGGTCAAGGTGGTAGAGGTGGTGGTTGCGGTGGTAGAGGTAGTGGTTGTGACTAGTAGTGAATAGAATAGTTCAGTAGGAGGATGGATAGAGAGAGGATAGAGCGTGGAGGGTGAACAAAAGGGGTGGAAGGTAAGGTGGTGGGTGTAAGTAGTTGGGGTCCAGTAAACACATCCATTGAGACGCATCAGACAGGACCTGACTTGGATCAGCCCGAAATGTCTTCTCCATTATGTAGATTGCGTTCAATAATAACCTGTCAAGTTCTGCGGCTACCTGTGTGTGTGTCTACTCGCATGCGCACCTCAGTTTTAAAATTTCGTCCATCGACTTTTTTGTTATGCACGAATTAATGTCTTGTTATCATGATATCTTTCAGGCTATATGTGTATATATATATATATAATCTTCCGTTTTAGTCATCACCGTTTACCTGTGGAGTACAATAAGTTAACCCCTTAAGTACGATGACTTAACCCCTTGAGTATGATGATTTATCCCCTTGAGAACGATGACTTAATTCCTTGAGTAAGAATATTTTACCTTGAGTATGATCACTTAAGTCATCGTTATCGAGGGGTTAAGTCATCGTAATCAAGAATGTTGCCTTACAGTAGATTAAGCTATGCTGGATGTGTTAAATTCCTCAAGCGACTCTGTCAACAGCTGGTGCAGTGAGCATGGTGATGGTATATGGTAACTGTGGCTGAAGAGGAGGCGTGAGAGTGTATGGGTGGACGTCCAGAGCAGCAAACATGTCATGGAAGGTGGTGAGGGAGAAGCAGGTGAGCATGTTATTGGAAACGGTGGTGGTAATCGTGGCGGTGACCTTCGTGTTGGTGGTCGCTGCAGTGTACATGGTGGGTGAGTATCATTGGTCATTGTTGATAAATTAACTTATATCTTCATTTTAAAGTTTATTGTCTGTATATGTGTGGCTCTTGCTAGTGCCTCTTAATGGATTTACACTATAATTACTCAGTTTGTTGAAGGACGTGACTAACATAAGCTATTGTACTCATTTTACCATCATCTTTCATTTGGTTTAATCACAGGAAGACCAATCTTTGCCATTTGATGAACTGACGACAATAACAGATTAAATCCACAACACAGGTGACAGGACACTTCTCACCTCACCCATTGCATACGAGTTAGTCCAGGTAGCGGAGGTGAAGGTGGAGAAGAGTGGGTGGAGGAGTGTCATGTGTACCAATCAATCAACCGCCCCTACACCCATCCTCGCCCCTCTACCTAAGTTCTCTCCGTCACCCGAGGCTAGGAATGTCTTCTTCTTGGAGACTACTTGTGCCCCTGGGATCAATGCCAAGATGGTAAGCTGATCTAGTGACGTAGGGAACAGTTTTTAGTGATGCAATGTTGTGTAATGTTTTAAATTAGCGGGATCATCTGAGGGAGTTAGTGTGGTAGAGGTGAGTGTGTTGGAGGTGAGTGTGTTGGAGACGAATGCGGTTGAAGTTAATGTGATAGAACTCAAAGCCTCTCCTCTTCCAGGCCTGTGCAGTTGAGAGCGCAGCCAGACACCATCCAGCCCATCAGATACATCTAGCCCTAACTAACAGCTTCGTGCGGATTAATGACACCTTCATCCAAGCTCTATCCACTCTCCCCAACGTCCGCATATCTACCCTGGATGTGGATGAGGTGGATAAACATGGGCAATTTGGCAAGTGGCTCCGTCAGATGAAGTGGGCCAAGGGGAGTAAGTGGTGATGGTGTTGTTGTTGTGGGTGGTGTTGTGGTTGTTTTTATCATTAAACTATTACCATTACTATTTTACTATTACCATTACTATTTTATTACTATTACCATTACTTTTATTATTATTGTTATCGCCATCCTCGCAACAGGATGGCCAGAGATCAACCTCTCAGACGCACTACGGGTCGGTGTGGTCTGTTCAACTGGAGGGATTTATCTCGACTTGGACATGTGGATCATGGGGCCTCTCCCAGATGCTGAGTCTTGGCTCTCTCGTGAACACCAGAGCCAGCTGACTAACAGTGCCTTCAAGTATGTTGTTTTAAAGGGGTTATAACACTGGTTTAAATATTAGCAAGGTGGTGGTTTTGAAATATACGTATGGATGTTTGAAATAAAAATGTATACAGTGTGTTTCTTGACCCCAAAATATGTTAACTTTGGTCTTCTGAACTTAAAAAAAAACACACACAAAAAAAACAATTCATTGCGCAAATACAACTGAAAGGTGTTTGTATTTTGTTTTAAGTTCGAGGGTAATAAATTCATGTGTATCTACCCCCTTCAACAGGCTGCCCAAGGATCACTGGTTCTGTGAGGAAGCCAAGAAAGGTATGATGGGGCACTTCATGCCAAACGTGTGGGGATACAACGGCCCTTACCTCTTCCAGAACACCATAAAGAGGTTTTGCCATGTTAAAATAACCCCCACCTTACATTCCTGTCGGGACCTCATGTTCTTAGGTATGTGAACGTTGAGAAATGTAAGTGAACGTAATGATCAGGTATACAGGTAGGTATGAGTGAACGGCCGCATAGTTTTGACATATTAAATGTTTAGGTGATAAGTCACTTTAATTTCATAAACGAAAATGAAGTGCTGAAAGTAGATCTCACAGGTATGATGGCACATTAGGGGCAGTTTTGATATAGCACAATGAAAGTTTAGCCACCAGTAAGCAAGGGAGCAGCAGCATGGCCGATTTTGAATTTCCCAGCTATAAAGTCAGGTACCTCTTTATAACTTGATGGATTAGGAGAGATAATTTAGTGACTCCAATTACCAAAGGTCAATGGGTCAAGCGCTTTATTTTCAGAGATTGGTCATTCACGTCGCCCCTCCTCCTCGCTTGTGTCCCCCATCTCACACTAGCGTTATCCTCACAGATCCTGCCCTGCTGTTCCCGATTCATTATGCCGTATGGGAACACTATTTCAGGCCTAATGGTAACAGAAGATGGAAAAGGCCCTCAAACATGGTAGGCATCCATCTGTGGAACAAATTGAGCAGTAAGAGGCCGCTGAACCCAGGTGATGGCTCCATTGTTGACAAGGTCGCCCAAGAGAACTGTCCCCACGTATACAAAACTCTACCAGAGACCAGGCAATCCAGGAGGTGATGGGTAGCGGCCAGAGTGAGACGGTCTCCAGCACACACCAAGAGCTCTGTCAACATGGATATACTGCATAGTGTCGAGGATGTGTTCAGGTGTGTTAGTACTCAAAATATCCTCAGACACGGACGTACGATCTAACCTATAATTCCCTAACTTAATTTAACCTTTATCCAACCCAACCCAACACAACCTAATCTAACCTAATAAACATTAACCTTACTTAACCACCTTAACCTAACATAATGTAAACTTTCCTATATAAATAAAAAATCAACTTATATATAATATTTTTTGTCCTGTTTTATTAATGGTAATGATTACAAGTTTTGGGTCAGAGAAAACTAATTTGATCACTGAAGTTAAATAACATACTTTTATAATGGTAGGGACAGTCAGCTGACCTAACCTAGCAAGTAACAGTGGACTGCCGAGTTAAAGAGTGTCCCTGTAACATGTTGCCTTCCCCTTGCATTTAATTGCTCTCCTTCACTATACTTCACACTCCTGCACATTGGATTCGTCATGTCACTTCGACTCTGAACACAATACCTCACACGTCACATTATTTTGTCACAGGTTGGGCAAAAGCACTGACCTCTGATCTGGCTAAACACCGACCTGCTCTAAATTCGACCCTTCCCAGATGACCTCTGAAGCGGGCCAACCTCCAGGTAACCAAATGACCTGACCCCTTTACTTGACCTGGTATACTCTCTCCCTCTCTCTAAATTCTGGAATTGTTTATCATATTGTCTTAAACATTATTCGTGAGATACAACCATCTTTACCAAATAAGTCTGACTGATATTTTAATCGTTGTGTTTACCTCTGTTCTGAGTCGACATTCTTACATATTTCATATTTTATTCTATATCGAAGTTTTTCAAATACACGAGTTCTCTTAATCTTATATCTTGACTTTCCCAAACACAAGAGAATTATTTTGTTTTGTTTTTGTGGTCCATATAAATACACAATGTAGGTGAGCTGGGAGAGCAGTTGGACTTTAACTCTAGTTCCCTCGTTCACCTGGAGTCACTATCACCACTTTAAGTATGATCAGAGACGTTTGTATTCAGCAGAGGTCAGAGTGGTTTGTTGAGTAAGAGATACAGTCAACCCCAATACCCACACCTCCAACACACTCACCTCCACCACACTCAACTCCAACACACTCAACTCCAACACACTCAACTCCACCACACTCATCTCCACCACACTCATCTCCAACACACTCAACTCCAATACACTCACCTCAATACACTACTGCTCCCGGGATACTGGATGTGACACTTGACAATCTTTGATATGTACTGGTGAACACTCTCTCTCTCTTTTTCCCTCTATCTTAGTATTTCATTTTCTCGTTTTCTCTTTCTTCATCCTCTCTCCCTCTCTTTTTGTCCTTCCTCCTCTCTCTATTCTCCCTCTAACTCTGTACATCATCAATATACCAACCTCTTACGTTTTCTCTCTCTCTAAGTAAGTAAATTCGTTGACATTGTAACACCAAGGAACAAGTTTGCCAAAGATGACCATAACTGGATCAGGTCTTCTTACGACATGCACTCGCTGGGTCAACCTCAAAACCATTGGAGCGGTTTCCCAATATCAGATGGTTCGTTTGTGTCGTATCCGGCCGTGTGGTGTTGTTATGTTCGTCTTTAAGTGGTTCGTTTGTGTCGTATCCGATGACTTAACCTCTCAAGGGGTTAAATCCTCGTATTCAAGGGGTTAAGTCTTTGTGTGATAAGTTAAGTCAGCCATACGTCTCTCCTCACACCAGACTCACAGGAAGAAAGCACAAGTAATAACCTTTTTTTAGAATCCATCTTTATTTTACATCTAAGGTTATCCAGTTAATATTTTTTTATACCTTTGCGTAAGAGAAAAAATATGAGAACTTTTGAGAATTTGGATCGCATTTTTTTTCACTCTAGATTTAATACAACACTAGCGAGTCTTAGGTATTTCAGTTCAGTTCATATTTATCTGATTTGAATATGACTGGAAGAGAGAGAGAGAGAGAGAGAGAGAGATACGCCCACTTCATGCCCCAGTGAGCAGCCTTGACTGTGTGTGTGTGTGTGTGTGTGTGCTTTCGGGCATAACCTGATTGCTGGGGTGGGACACACCTTCCCTCGTCCACCCGTGCCAAGTATCGTTCACTTTCACTGTACATTCCTCTCTGGGCTCCAGTTAGTGTTAGTGCGTGTGTGTGTGTGTGTGTGTGTGTGTGTGTGTGTGTGTGTAGGAGACGCTAATAACTCATACAATCAGAATTCTTATGGTAAAACAATAAACAATCCCTCCGTATGTAGATAATCCGGATTTTACGCAGATAGTGAAGAGTGATTACAAAAACGGGTCCACAAAATGAGTTGATAAAGACGAAGACAATGAATGTGGTGTTGTGGTACATCCTCATAATCTCCAGACACGAGGGATAGCTATCGTAGGAATATATCTGTGATTATCGAGCACAGCCTTGTTGTGGCACTAGTTAATTATATCACTCGGGGAACTGACCATAAAAACTGGCTTCCTTGATTCGCTCATTCACTCTCGGTTAAATATATAAATGTATCCCCAATGATGCCTTTTGATTGATGAAGAGAGAGAGAGAGAGTAGTTTATAGTTCTCTTCATGAACGATTAACCCATTTTAGCAGGCAATGTGTATAGCAGTGCTAAATATCTTAAACGGGTGTACAAAAAAATATATCCATCTTTAATGAGGCATAACACGTCCACACACTCAATAGCTGCCGAGCAAGTGACCCCACCTCCCCCTGACAGATGACGCTTAATAACGGGGTCACAGAAATATCTACGTCCTAAATGTTTATATTAAAATCATTAAATATCGTTCGTTTAAATCATGATATGCGTTTGTTTAATTTTAAGCAAAAAGTTCTGCAAAAAATAAACAAATAAAACAAGTCTGATGATCATGTGTTTAGGTGTCAAATATCGACTAGAAATTTGATGCTGGTTGAAGGTAAGTAAGGGGGCGAGTCTTATGTGTCGTACTATGTATACTGTAAACACAGTATATCTTTACTTCACCCACAAATGAGGGTCCTGCGTGTGTGTGTGTGTGTGTGTGTGTGTGTGTGTGTGTGTGTGTGTGTGAGAGCCTCCAAGATACTTCAGAACAAGTTTGCAAATTTGTATCGGATTTAGTAGGTCTGGTCAACAAGAAGCAAGGTCTACAAGTTGAACTTTTGCTGTAAAGTTGACCAAGTGTTGATATGGTGACTGTTTGCGCAACGGTGGTTAAGTAACTACATCACCACTATAGTATAATTCCCTGCCTTGGTAACGTTCGGTAAGTACAGGGGTGAATAAGTTACAATCGTCGTCAGACTTCATCACCGTCTGGGGCACTGGTATTTGATGATACGTTCAATATAACTTGAGCAAAACCTACAGTAAGTTATGAATATCAGATACAGTGCACACTAACAATGACTAACAAATACGAGTGGTCTTTGCTCAACACTGAATTAGTTACGCTTCGTACGCGAAAACCTGGAACTGTTTTTTTCTAAGATGCAAAATCACAGATGAGCTCAGGTAGGTTAATATACGAAAATGAGTATTTCTCAAGAGGTAAAGGATACAATTGAATGAAATAGTTAAATCATTTAAAATATACAAAGCAGATTTAGGATTTCCCGATGAATTAAGGGGCAAGACTCAATGTATTAAATTACTGAATTAATATACAGTATACAAGAACAATATTGCATAATGAATTGCATCCCCAGGAAGCAAAAGTCACATGTGAACGAATTAAACTGCCTGCATAAATCCTGTATAACGACACCAAGAGATAGCTCACTATGGCGCGACACCAGCTCCTGCCCGCCCCGCCACGCCCCGCCATGATAAGCACAACAAATGTTAACCTAAGTGTACTACATACACCCAAGACGCTCGTCACTGTTCAACACTTGGTCTACATTCCTCAAGATTTATATATTTTATCGCAAGGTAAAGTTTCAGTTCCATTCATCTGCGTTATTGGACTTATGTTCTGTATTTATATTGTATTTTATGATATATTAAAACGTATTCTCATATCTTCACTTAAGGGGAAAAAAACTTACGAACCTTTGATCATCCTGGTGTTTACCTACATGAGGATTGAGACAACTGAATGCAAATCACCTAGGAAAGTAAGTATTTTTTGCCCAAACAACTTCTAAGATGGCTTGCACAAGAAACCCATTTACATATCTATTGTTTTAACTATGACAAGCCTATTCCTATTACAAATGTATTGACCGGAATCAAATACAAACACATACTTTCTCTTCACTCAATCTTACTGTTGTAATGTGTTCTGCTATGGTACTTCCCCTGCACAACAAGACCCCCAGTTATCTATGTGTTTTAACTTTGTCATCTCAATCACACAACCCAGCATCATCCACCAACAACACGCCCTTCCTCAGATAACCACACGATGCCAAATATTTAACGCAAGATACATTCGCAACCTTGTCTTTTTTGTGTACATCTTGAGTATACCCTCTGTAACTTCTAGTTGTCCAAGGCTTCACAAATACCCTGGAGAGTATATTAATAATGATGGTGAACAAACGATCAAGACCGGTACAAAATTAGTCGAACTTGTCAAAACATCTCTCGTGCGAGAAAAACAAACAAAAACATACCTATCAGCCAGGTCAGTTATTCCTCTATTCTCTGGTTCATTCCTGGGCTTCATCTTTTTTTTTTTTTATTCATTCGCCAAGTCCTTACTTTCCCTCTTCTCTTCGCCAGACAAACGCCAGGAGGAAATGGCTCCCGGCAGTCGCAAGTGCTTCTTCCATTCTCCAGTACAGTTCCAATATTTAGCTGCGATTACTCAACCCAAAACGTTTACCTTTACTGACCAGCCGGATGGATCCTTGATACACGAGGAATATTTGCTTAAGTGCAGTATTAAACAGTCAGTGATCTATTCTGCGTGACATATATTTTCCTATAGTTCCCCTTACATATCCGTTTTCTCTTTCTTGCTTACTCGTTTTCTGTTACTTTTTAGAATCGTAGACTAATATATATCGACGAGCCGCATCTGAGAACACGACCGACAGACAGAGTGTGAGTAGTGAATTCGTGAGTTAGCCAGTTAGTGAGTTAGTTAGCTAAACAAATGAAGAGAGAGACAGAGAATAATAATAACTGGGTCACATAAAACGATTATTTACACCCAAGTGCTTGATCCAGGTAAAGTAATCGTCTTTTTTGCTTGTAACGAAAAAAGTGGTGGTGAGGTGAGGTAGCACAGTGAACTAGACAAACAGTTTACTAGTGTTTTATATCTGGTTATTGAATGATGAAATAATAGCTTGGTGATGACCAGTGAGGCCAGTGAATGGTGAATGTTTAGCTGTGAGTAAGGCCAGTGTATGATGAATGACTTAACACCGTATCTTCACCCAGCGTTGGAATTTTAAGCATTACTTTTACTTCAAGTCTCATCGTGACAAACTTCTTCAGATCTCTGGCCAAGAAGTGCTTCAATATTACACGGATTCGCCCCCCAGCACATGCCCTCACCACACACACATATCTATCATACACAGCTACACCTCCTCACACGTCCACATCTTCCCCAAACAAGTTCCACGCACGCCTACACACGCACGTACCAAGTATTTGTGGCCATAAAGATTAGTCCAATTTGGGTCAGTAGTATCAGTCGTATTGAAAGCGGGTTCTGAAGGGGTGACCGCAGTATTTTCATATATTAATGTAATCGTTTTGTCTGTTACAGTGTCGTTCGATGAGAGAGAGAGAGAGAGAGAGACCCCGGGTTATTATTTTTGTCGATACACACAAATATTGCAATTATACAAGCAGGTTTTATATAATAGTCAGCATCAGGGGTCAACACCAGGGGGTCAACACCAGGGATCAGCTTTAGGGGGTTAGATTCACGGGTCAGCTCCACCCTAATAAAGTTGGCCTGGGCAGCTGCTTGGTCAACCCCGCCCTCAACGTACACAACAAAACACGCCCAGCTGACCCACTACTCCTACTTGAAATTGTAAGGACATACGAGTGAAAAATGGGGAAACTTTCGCCTTTGAGATAATTTTGGTTAATGTGTGAATTTGTTGTGGGATGTATGATAATCGTCCAGTAGAGCCTTAATCCTTTGTGTATGATATTTTTACCTCTGGATTATAATTACCCTTGAATACGATGACTTATACCCTTGAGTACGAAGATTTAACCCCTTGAGAATGATGAATAAATCCGTTAGTACGATGACTTAACCCTCTGAGTATAAATATTTAACCCCTTGAGAACGACGAATAAATCCTTGAATACTCTGACTTAATCCTTAGAGTAAGATCTTTTTATCCAAGAAACTAAAGTCTCCCGAATCGTATTGTTTCTTTATATTGTGACGGAGTAAGGCAGTGTTCCGACAAGGTAATCTAGATTCAAGTTAGGAGTCTCACTGACCCCGAGGGAGTCCCAGTTTACGAGCGGCTTAACGTTGGCCATACGGTGAAGCCGTTGAGTGGCCATTAATCGTTTTTGTTTTAAAAGTCCTCACCCATCCCAGTCTCTTCCTTCCCCTGGACACCCTAACTTCAGTATTACCTATTAACACATCTACCATTATCACCTCATCCCAAATAATAAGACGAAAGTATATTAATTTCTCTTTCTATTATTTTTCAATATTGTCATTCCAGTTTTTCACAATCATGATATTTTTCCTACTCACGTATCAAGAATATTTGTTTTAATGTTTCAGTGTTATTCCCGTAGACTTAACTATGGGCTTCAGTCCTTAATAACAACCTTAGTCCCTGGCAGTTATTTCTATTATTACTGTACAACGTCTGTATACTACCCGTGTACTGCTAACAGTTAATTTCAGCAAATTACCCAACAGTCCAATAATCTAGCCAAAATTAACTGTTCTTTGATGGCGCAGTACATATGTCTTTTTAAATACATGCAATAAGCAATACAAACTGTTCGTGAGTCAACATTTTTATACCAACAATACATATTAACAAATGACTTAATAGCCGAGTAGTTAAACACGACAAGCACACTTTAGTGGCAAGATTCATGGTCTTGGGAGCTATATATAAACCCTACGGTTTTCTTTACCAATGCACTGGCAATCCAAACTGACTCCATCTCTCTCACTTTTCTTACCACAGAGTGATTCACGAGCACGTTTGAAGTTATACTGTGCTTGGTTACCACCTCACCCTCGACGCTCGCCTGCAGGAACCAGCCCTGAGTCATGCCTACAGGAGACAGGCCCTTGGTGACCCACACAGGGACACACCCTGGGCGACACCTACAGGAACAGACCCTGGGCGACCCTTACGTATGGGTAGGGTGGAAGAGGTTAAACCAAACAGCGAAGAGTGTACACGCCGCGTACACTCCGAGCGCCACCCACCACAGTAGCTGCTCGTGAAGGCGCTGCTCGAAGTTCTTGAGAACGTCTAAGCCAAGTGTATTACATGTAACCATTAGTGAAAGTACAAGGTTACGAACAGTAACTCCAGGACCCGGGTCAGAGGTCAACTTACCCCCAAAGAAGAAGCCAATGAGTCTTAAAGATGCCAAACTGCATACTGTTGTAATTAATTAAGACATTGGCTAAGTGGGCGGCGAGGAGCACATACACCCCGCCCGACGCCCCCACCAGGTACACGTCAGCGTCGAAGACTGAGGTGCCGAATGACCCTGCCAGGACCCCCGCCAGGTACAAGGTGCCGAAACGCGACGACCTATGTACGATCTCCAGGGGCAACCCCACCAGCAGCTGTACCAACAGGTTGAACGCCAAATGAACCCATCTGTAGAAGAACGATCCCTCCGTTAGTCTCAACATCATATAAAAGTATAACAAGACTCATCGGTAATAGCTCCCTCGTGTACAATTACAAGGAAAACATATCAAGTAGTCAGTACAGGCAGATACACGTACATAATCCTAGCCTAAAGTTGGACATTTTCTCCAACATTGAAGACACACTGTTAATAGACCTGGAGGCCAAGTAATAGAGGTAAGGGAGGCCAGATAATACAGGAAGGGAGGCCAGGTACTAGAGGTAAGGGAAGGTTGTTGCCATTAATCGTTGTCGTTATATTGTTGTCATTAACCTACCCTGTAGATATCGAAACTACTTAACCTAGCGAGAGTGACAGGTGGATTTCTTAACCTACAGAAGGAAGGAGTAGACCCCCATCTAAAAACTCATTATTTATTAAAAAAATTCTGATGATTTTCGTGTTGAAGTTAAAAAAAAATGACTAAAAAATACAAGAGAAGTCAATTACATTTGTTTTTTTGTCTTGGGTTAAAGTTGATAAAATTGAGTAGAATGTTTGAGTGACTTTCATGTTCAGTAAATCGTCGAAAACTTTACATAAACATAAGTAATCGAATAAGACTATGAATAAACAGTTCAATAGATTAATCAGAATAAACGCATCAGTAGACAAAATAAATAGATAACAAGACACAAGACAGTTTCCACATTTTGAGAGTGAAAGTTCCTCTTCTGAAGGATATATAATTTACGATCCTGGGCTGCAGTCACAAAGTTTCGTAAGGTAAGTTCTCTTTGGATCTGGAGATGTGATAATGTGTTTAACTGGCTCACTTCAGCAAGGATATCAAGTCGGATTCTGCAAGGTGCTCGTATGGTTAAAATTCTCTCGTAAATTGAGACGTAATAACACTTCTATTTTGGCTGGGTTAAAATAACTGAAATAATATCCAGAATGACATCCAATTAATAATAATAATAATAATAATAATAATAATAATAATGCACAGTCTCCAAAAAGTATCGTCATTTATCGTCTTTACAATTTGAAATCCTGGACGAAACGATTTGATATATACGTACAGTAGGTTAGTCTCCAGTGCACTCGTCAATCGTCAGTACGCCTATCAGACGGTACTCAAATATACAAAACATACGTAGGCTATCTATAAAATATGTACATAAGAGCTAAAAATATTCCTACTATGCATTCTCGTATTCACTCTTAAGGGGGAAAAATATTAAATTGTGATCCTTTGAGACTCCGTATTCAGATCAAGGGAAATCGTGCAATTACCAAGTGAACACAGGTTGTCTTGGCCCTATCCAGAGGCGGCCAAGTCTTGCGTCACCAACATCACAAAAACTATCTGGATTGACCCTCCCTCACTCCCTTCTCACCTTACTCCCCCCACCCCCTTCTCTTCTCACCTTATTCCCTTCTCCTCTCGCTCCTTTCCCCTCTTACATTCCTCCTTCCACTCCTTTCTCCTTCCTCCTACTTCCCTCACTGCCCTTTTCATCCACCTTGATCCTCCCACTCTCTGCTACCTCCCTTACCCTTTCTCCTCCCTCTCCTTTCAATCCTATTCCTCTCCCACTTCCTACTTCTCCCTCCAACCTTCCTCCCTCTACCCTCATACCTGCTAACCTTGCCTTCCTTCCTCCAATTTTACTTCGGTTTCCTTGATCTTTTTTGAGGTGCTTATCCATCCAATCTCTCTCTCTCTCTCTCTCTCTCTTTCTCTCTCTCTCTCTCTCTCTCTCTCCCCATATTATTTTCTACCCATACCTGCCTACCAACTGCCTCATCCTCCACTACCTTAATCCCTTCACCTGTCCAGCCCTTGAGAACATCCCCACGGATGACAAGGTTAAGTAAGTACAGTTCCGTTCAGAAGTTCGTGGTATACTGGCGGTGAAGGGTGCATAGTCTGTTGTACCCTTCCTGGACGACAGGTCACTACGTCGACCCTCCCACCAACACACACAGTGGAACTGGCAACGGAGCAGTGTGAGTCGAACGAATGTAGTGTTTCGAATGAACACTATAAGTAATAGTTGAATGAACACTATAAGTAATAGTTGAACAGAGCTCATATATCAAATATATCAAAAGTCTTCAATGAATTCATTACTTGAAGTTTTCCGTATATACTCTCTCTCTCTCTCTCTCTCTCTCTCTCTCTGAGTCAGGTTACCCTTCGCTGTCACACTAACACTCCTTTAAACTATCACTCCATGTATACTGATGTGCTCTTACCGTCGTCTTGTCGAGGTAACTGCCCACCACTTTTGTTCATCGTCCATATTTTCGTCCACTTTGGGTTGTATCCTTTCCTGATATAACTAACTGATGTTTCTTTCCACGTGAGGGGGTTAATGTTAAGTTTGTCTCACTACATACACTATCAGGCGTGTTATCTGGTTATCTGTTCCTTACTAAAGCAGCGGATTTTTTGTTAACACGAGCACAACAACAGCAGAAGGGATACAATGGCTGTCGTAATTCCGACTATGTTTTACCGAACGCTCTGATTGGTTATTTTCCTCGCGTTGTGGCTGGCTAAGAGATCATGACGTCATAAAAACGTTTTCTTTGTTAAATGTGTTACATATATAGGATATCAGTTACAATTCATTTCCTTTTAACAATTATTATGAATAGTATGAAATATTGCACAATAGATTCGTTAAACAACTTTAATATCGGGTGGAGCATTATTATATTGAATAAAATAGTTAAAAGGGTCCAAGAAGTAGAAAATGGAATGACCACGGGTGAATATCATAGAAAATGCAGTTTAAAAGGATAACTATTATATTATATATGATTTTTAAAATTATGATAAAAAATAAAAAAAAATAAAAAACTAACAGTAAGGGACTCACTGAAAGTCGACATATAACGGCGTGTAGATGCTTTTGACAAAGGCTCAACAGTGAAAGTCATAAGAAGGCACTGATCAAGGCAGGTCCAGCGGGAGGACCCCCATTTTCAACAGAAAACTCCAATAACTTTCCTTATTGCAGACAGTCTTTCGGCCCAGTTAGAGACAGTGTTTCGCCCCAGTTAGAGACAATGTTTCGCCCCAGTTAGAGATAGTGTTTCGCCCCAGTTAGAGACAGTGTTTCGCCCCAGTTAGAGACAGTGTTTCACCCCAATTAGAGACAGTCTTTCGCCCCAGTTAGAGATAGTGTTTCGCCCCAGTTAGAGACAGTGTTTCGCCCCAGTTAGAGACAGTCTTTCGGCCCAGTTAGAGACAGTCACGTCCCTCACTCAACGCTGCCTCGATTATGTGCGTGTTGGTCAACTTCCCGCTGCCCCACCCTAGTGATATGTACACATGGAGTGGACGTCCTTGTGTGTGTGTGTGTGTGTGTATATGTGTATGTGTGTGTATGTGTATGTAGGTCAGCCGTGACGAAGATAACAGCCTGACCTTGTTCCTACCTCATACGGAAAAAGAGTTAGCGAGAGTAAAGAAAAACAATAAAAATACAATAAATGAGAAGCAATAAAGAGGAATAGAAAAGTAATATGTGTTTGAGAGAGAGAGAGAGAGAGAGAGAGAGAGAGAGAGAGAGAGAGAGAGAGAGAGAGAGAGAGAGAGAGAGAGAGAGAGAGAGAGAGAGATAACACAAACAACAGTAACACAAACAGCAAACAAAAGCTCAATACAAACATCACTATCACAAACACAGCATATACTCACAAACAACCCCCACATACACCACACTACAGCACAGGATACAGCAGAAGTGGCCGCCAAATTTAGCTGTAGAGGCAAAGTGTCTGTAGTCACACCTAACCTATCAAATCCTCTGAATATTTAATGTGGAATAAATGAATAAATTTTCTCTAGCGTATAGTGAAGTTAACATAGTAATGTGTTGGTTAGAGAGAGAGAGAGAGAGAGAGCCCCTGTCTTATACATAGAGGCATTCTCAGGGCTCTCAGGGCACACAGACTTTCCAGGGCATAAACGCCTACGAAAGCTTGCAGGGTCAAATTTATTTAAACTGAACTGAACTGAACACACACACACACACACACGAGCGTAATCACCAGCTCACGCCCACACGAGCCAGTTCACTTTGTTTTCCTATGAGGGTCACCCATGGGGCTGGTCTCCATACTAATGCTTAGACTGTACCTCTAGAGGGAAGTATTTGTCTTGTAACACGCGAATAAAAACTTACTTATTTCTTCATACTGACAGGAAATCAAATCTTCCTTTTGCAATACTGAGAGAAAAAGATACTTCTTTCATAACTCTTACAGGAAATGAAGTGTTCCTTTTTGCAATACTTACAGGAAATATTTACTTAGAAGATGCTACTTAGAAGTTAGGATTTGTAGGATAGATATTACTTAATACTTAACACTTTCAAGATATCTACAATTTTATTTATGGTTAAGATTCGTAGTTTATTACACAGATATTTTTACTTAAGTTTGCACACACACACACACACACACACACACACACACACACACACACAAAACTTAATCCCATACACCTTACGACGGTGAGGACACAGTTGATACACATACACTAGGAGACAGAATGGGTGGCAAAGAACTCTACTGTAAACTAAAGTACCCCTTCATAGTGCCTCTTGTGTAGGTATATTCACGACTATTACCGGGAGTTTGTGTTGTGTAATGGTGAGGGAGGTACAGGTGAGTGTGGAGTAGGTGGGTGTGAGGTTGGAGATGTTAGGGATTGAGTGTGGAGGTGGGTGGAGGTGTGGGTGGAAGAAGGTGGATTGGGGAGTGAGTGGAGGTTAGGCTGGGGGTAGGAGGGAGGCTGGAGGTGGGGTCAGTAGAGCGGCACCACTAGGTCACACACCCTGCTGCTTTATTGAGATTATTACACATACACACACACGCACACACACACATACCTTGCTTTTTATGCCTAAGACCTAATACGGACCTAAATATCTATGCCTCACAACGACTACCCAGTGATGGAGAGGGGTGAGGGATTGGCGGGGGTTGAAAGGAGGAACTGGGGTTGGTTGGGGGAGAAGTAGGGGATGGAGGGGTGATGGGTACTGTTATTGGGTAGGGATGGAGGGAGGGAAGGGGGGCATAGTATCTCATCCATGCCCAAATGTTCGTCTATCCATCCATCTGCCCAACAAATAAGACCCACATATGTTTGGATAACATGTGTCGATCATAACACCTAACACCTAACATGAATCTTACCTACCGAAGTTCACCCGAGTTAGAGAAACAAGTCTTATAAACAAGTATTTTCATGCCTAAGTAATCAAATACGGCCTTTTTAATACATCTGGGCCACCTTACCACACATTTGATACTCACTAGCGTCTTAGTTCTGTTGCAATCTGGACTGGTTGGCTGCAGTGAAGGATTCCTGTTGTATTAGTGATGTGGATACGAGTGGTTAGGCTAGGTTAAGGTAATTATTGGGTGTGTGTGTACGTGATATGTTTCTAGGTTAGATTAGGCTAGGTTGGGTTAGGTTAGTTTAGTTTCTGGGGCTGGGTGTAATGTGATGTTTGTTTCTTGTGCTTATATACTGTATTTGTGTATGTGAAGAGTAGCATATACTGTACACTCGTAATTCCAAAACACACACACACACACATACACACACACACTTACAATTATTACAGACATTATGAAACAAACACAACAATGACAGCTGATAACACCGAGATGTGGTCAAGTGGTGTGTAATAATAATATGAGTGACAGTAATACAATGATGGTGAGGCAGCAGAGAGAATAGACTGCTCACCCCCAGTCATTAATGGCGGCTCTTTCACACCTAACCTAACCTAACCAAAACTTCGTCCTGGTGCACAGTTTGAGAGTGATCATATGAGTTATCTCTGAAAACGAAGATGACTAAACTGTTCATTGACTGGGTTGAGAACTTGAGCCTCGCTTGGATAATTCTCATATGTGACAAGAACTATCAGTCATGTCATGAAAGGCGGGTAGCAGACTTGTTATTGGGTGTTCTGTTACCCCGTTGTTAATCGAGCTAAGTTTAAACCATTTAGAACATGGTTATTTAATTCATGTTTGTGAAGGTCCGGTCAAACAAATTTCCTCAGTGGCAAAGATCCGGATGAAAGGCGATGTGTGTGTGTGTGTGTGTGTGTGTGTGTGTGTGTGTGTGTGTGTGTGTGTGTGTGTGTGTAGAGAAAGAGAGCGTAAGCTACCTTAGGCGATGGGAAAGTCACAACACATAAAGTAGAGTCAATCAGGTTGTGGTGCTCGAGGCTGGACAAAATATGACCAACTCGCCCCACGTGAGTCTCAGGCACGACAACTAACACTTAAAACACCAACGTTACAAACACATTCTGACCCAAGCAATAAAAATATTTATGACAACGTCCATCTAATATTATTTACAATATTTAATTTGAGGAAGTGACATGGTTTTGTGTGTCGATAATTTTTCATTATTTTTAAGCAGATCTCAAGTCAAATCCAAAGAAAATATATACCATAGTTTCTAGAGGTATGAGGAGGTGCAGGTATCATCAGTTCGTGGATCATGACCTTCCTGAGGGCGCCCAAGCTGACCCAACTATGAAGATCAGGATTCCTTTTGCTCGACCTTGCTGCCTTAGTCACGACGCCGACTTTCCCAGCCGTGTTTTGTGTTTCACCTGGACTGACAATGTGATGTATGAAGGTAATTAACTGACTAAAGTGAAACCCTGACAGTCTGATGCAAAATTATTCAAGAATAGTCACAGCAGCGTTGAGAGGCAAGTCGTGAGGTGGAAAGTAATAAGGAGATTGATATGGCGTCGGGAAGGGCGGGAGCGTGGCTCCTCTGGTGTTTTTATGATGGACCCTAAAATACAGCAAAAAGTGACCAGTGACGTCATAGGTTTACTATATAGTGGGACAGCTGGTTAGTCTGACCACAGTTGATCCTCAGCTGAGTTAACACCATGAACACTAAGGTACGCTTCGTGGTGGCTGGACAGAGAACCTCGCAAAACGGACAATGGTATCCGGTCATGTATATAATTTTCGGCAGAGTCAACGGGTCTACATTCCATGGCATCATTTATTGAATATAATAACAATTTAAATAAGTACTAAAATGCTTAACACTGGTAATCATAATATCATGTGTGAGATATACTGTTGTAGGGAACTGTCCAAATCTACTGAGTTGTTAATACGGAGGTGATGCTTTTACTGACTCCAACTGATGGATAGTTTCCTCTTGTTGATGAATTAATTTGCTGACCCTTACTATAGAACAATAGTGTTAGAAAATGTAGGAACATGGGTTGTCTCTATCAGCGAAGGTTTCATTCAGTATGAAACACACTTATAAACTTTCTGTCATGGCTAATGAAAATGGAATGTTTTGACTTCATGCCCAGAACTGTAACTTCACTTTAAATAGGAATTCTCGTGCTTTAGGTTCTTTTCCTGCTGGGTGTGGTGGCAGTGGCTGCCGCAGACAGACTCCCAGCTTACTCCTACAACGCCCCTCAGGTAAGTCATTGTATCCCGCCCTTGTCGTGTTAGTGAAGCATAAACTGACTGTCAACTGATAGTAGCTGTTACGTGTACCAGTTAGATTATACCGTCTTGTCTTGTCAGGAATCGGAGGAATACTCGGCAGAAGAATCTGAGCCAGCCAAGTACGACTTCAACTACGCTGTAAAGGACGACTACTCCGGCAACGACTTCGGGCACCAAGAGTCTCGTGATGGTGACAACACGAAGGGGTCGTACTACGTGCAGCTTCCCGACGGTCGTCTGCAGACTGTAACTTACTACGTGGACGGTGACTCAGGCTACGTGGCCGAGGTCAAGTACGAGGGTGAGGCTCAGTACCCCGAGTCTGAAGAGTCCAGGGAGTACGCCCCACCCAGGGCCCGGGCCAGTCTGAGGAGGTGGATACGCCCCACCCAGTCCGCCCCCCAGTCTGAGGAGTCTGTGGAGGCTCCCGTGTACGCCCCACCACCCAGGCGATCATACAGCTTCCCCCAGTAAGTCGTGTACAGTGATCATACACACCCAGTTACCATGACCGCTCTGCCTAGACCAGTCTATAGCTACCACCCCTTCCTGTAGTCACCGCTCTCATGTAAATAACTTCACTGTTCTCACAAATTATATATCTCCACAAATATCCCCAACCGTCAGAGAAACTATCAATTGATTATGCATTTCATTTTTGCTTTATGTACAAACTGTGAGATATATAATGTATTTATTGAACATATTAAATATAATTAATGCATCTCCATTCTGTTTACTCACACCTTTTTGTCGCTAATAATCTTAAGCTAGACTTATGGCTCCAAGACTGAATAATTTATCATTAAGTGAGGGTGAAGTAAACAAACTTCATTGTATATTTGAATGTATAATTATTTAAATTAATCTCTGGTTAGTAAGACTTTCCATCATGTTCATGAACAGTCGGTATAACATGAATCTTCCACACTGTGTTTTCGTAAATGAGATAATTATGAGTGACAAGATTAACTATAAAGGATCATTAAGTAAGACTCTTATTGAAGCATGAATACTGCCTCCTTCATCATGTAGATTAAGTGATAAGACACCACAACACAACGACAGCCATATCAGATAATATACTTCACAACATGATGATCTGTACCGGTGCTGATAACGTCAACATGAGCAACATAAGCAACATAAGCTTCACAAACACTAATGCTGGATGACCCGGTTTTAAACTCGAGGTAAAGTGACGATTTAGAGAGACAAAATAAGTTGCTGTTTACTCCGAGATCTGAGTGTAAATTTTTGGTTGTGTTATTCAGCCAAAATATAACCTAAACTAACCAAACCAAACCTAGCCTAACGTAACCAAGTCATTTACCTAATATATCTTAATCCAGACAACTTCATAATCGAACTTAACCTAACCTAGAAAGTTAACCATTATCCACAAAAGAAGATATAGAACGAAGCAGAGTAATTTCGATCGTAAAAATCCCAACATAATTATGAAATTTAAAAGCAACTAGATTCAAGACCAGAACTTCTACAGTTATGCTTCAACTCACTGTATTGGAGCCTTCATTAAAATATAAAATGTGTTGTCTAGTGCAGAAACTAAGATATAGTGAAAGGTGTCTAATTATTCAGAGTAATATCAACTTTCACACCTGTATATATTTAAATATCTCTTATATTCATCAAGGAATATTAACATTCACCGGTGAATTTAAAATCAATTTCTACTCGTGTCATAGTTATCAGGTCACAGGAGTAAATCAGAGTTATCAGGTCACAGGAGTAAATCAGAGTTATCAGGTCATAGGAATAAGTGGCCACTGTCTCTACCTCTCACACACGTCTGTTACCACAAAGTATAATATTCATTTGACATTTAATTAGCTGTCCATTCAAACTAATTCTCCTTGTAATACTTATCTTTAATAATTTGACTACTACTAATAATAATAATTGTAAAAGATAATAATAATAACTACACTAATCATAATAGAAGAATCAGTGCTTTAACTTCTAAGACTTATCCCCCGAGTATAATATTTATATTATTTGTGTAATGTAGATTTATAAATTATTATTCTTTTCACTTACTGGTTTCTAATTTACGAGAACAAGAATGAAGGGTCGTTTTCCATAGAGAATGGATGATACAGTAACCTTCGCTGGCGCAACTTTAAGTGAAAATTAAGTGGATAAAGAAACAGTGCTTATGTACTAAATTGTAACATGCTCGATAGCTCAATAAATACATGGTATATATAATATTCTGTACATAAAGGGAAACAAGATTCATATTTGATAAGCAGCTTCTCCGGTGTTTGTGGAATTTTTTGGAGATATATAATTTGTTTGGAGAGGAAAGTTATTTACATGAGAGCGGTGACTACAGGAAGGGGTGGTAGCTATAGACTGGTCTAGGCAGAGCGGTCATGGTAACTGGGTGTGTATGATCACTGTACGCGAGTTACTGGGGGAAGCCGTATAATCGCCTGGGTGATGGGGCGTACACGGGAGTCTCCACAGACTCCTCAGACTGAGGGGCGGGGTACCGGGGCCTGGGTGGGGCGTACACGGGAGCCTCCACAGACTCCTCAGACTGGGGGTCGGAGTACTCCCTGGACTCTTCAGACTCGGGGTACTGAGCCTCACTCTTGTACTTGACCTCGGCCACGTAGCCTGAGTCACCGTTCACGTAGTAAGTCACAGTCTGCAGACGACCGTCGGGAAGCTGCACGTAGTACGACCCCTACGTGTTGTCACCATTACGAGACTCTTGGTGACCGAATTCGTTGCCGAAGTAGTCGTCCTTTACAGCGTAGGTAAAATCATACTTGGCTGGCTCAGATTCTTCTGCCGAGTATTTTTCCGATTCCTGACAAGACAAAAAGGTATCATCTAACTGGTACAGGTAACAGTTACTATCAGCCGACTGTCATATTATGTTTCACTAACATGATAAGGGCGGGGTACACGGACTTACCTGAGGGACGTTGTAGGAGTAAGCTGGGAGTCTGGTTGCGGCAGCCACCGCCACCACACCCAGCAGGAGAAGAACCTAAAGCACGAGAATTTGTGCTTAATGTTAAATTACAGGCAAGTGTATGAAATGAAAATATTCAGGAGCTTACTGCCTTGAAGATCCTTGGTGAAGAACAGAAAACAAAATTATTGTCAATATTTGGTAGTTCAGAGTGATTATTGTACAGGAGAGTCAGTATAAGCGTAACTTTGTTAATAATAAAATCATTTTTAGTTTTGCCCATCGGTGTGTTAATGACAATTAAGTGTAACATAACTTTGCCAATCATAATTCATTATGTTTTGCGAACTGTAAACAACTGATCTGACTTCTCATTCCAATTAATATTTGATGTCACTCCAGGTAACTTTGTCATGAGCTACAACGGTAAGAGGTATTTTTATTCAAGTCTACTCTTCTATTTTCCTCTGTCCAGCCACCACGAAGCTTACCTTAGTGTTCATGGTGTTAACTCAGCTGAGGGTCAACTGTGGTCAGACTAACCAGCTGTCCCACTATATAGTAAACCTATGATCTTGCTGGTCACTTTTTTGCTGTATTTTAGGGTCCATCATAAAGACATCAGAGGAGCCACTCCTCCGCCCTTCCCGACGCCACATCTCTCCCCTTCTTACTTTCCACCTCACGACTTGCCTCCTAACGCTGCTGTGTTTGATGTTGAAAGTCAGCAATACTTGAGGATGTTTATACTTGACTGCCCAAGTTTCCCGTAAGTCAATATTAATCATATATATATAAATCACAGAGTCAGTCCAGGCGAAACACAAAACACGGCTGGGAAAGTCGGCGTCGTGACTAAGGCAGCAAGGTCGAGCAAAAGGAATCCTTATCTCCCTAATTGGGCCAGCTGGGACGCCCTCAGGAAGGTAACCGTGAACCAAAAGTTCACCAGAAAATTACATAACAAAGAACATCGGAAAATCTGTCAACATTAAACAGTTTCCTTGAGTTTATGACAGTAAACAGAATCATACATTTACGATGTCATAAATATTTTAATTGCTTGGGTCAGAATGTGTTTGTAACGTTGGTGTTTTAAGTGTTAATTGTCGTGCCTGAGACTCACGTGGGGAGAGTTTATGTAATATTTGTCCAGCGTCGACCATCACAACCTGATTGACTCTTATGTGTTGTGAATTTCCCATCGCCTACTGTAGCCTTCTCTCTCTCTCTCTCTACACATACACACACACACACACACACACACACACTTGTATGATAGTTTTAGTAATTCGGTTACGCTGGCTTTTATATAAATTCACCACTAATTATTTATGTACTGTATAACATAACAAATAATATTAGTGTTGCTTACCTTTTACTGAAATGTATTGACGCCATCCTGCAAGAGAAAAAATATACCATTAGTTACAGTGTATTGGTCAAATAAACACCTGAGCTACCTACCTGTGTATTGTAAGTTAAATGTAATGAAATTAATCCTCTTGCAAACAGGTTTAAAATGGGTTATTCATAAAACAAATACTAAAACAAACACTACAGCCAGTGCTAAAACAACATTTCTGGTAGATTAAATTCACTATTAATGTTATGTAGTATACAGGTACACGAGCACCATGGGGGTAAGATTATCACCCTGGCTTTAGGAGTCTACTGGTTGAGCTCACATCCTTACTGAGGGGAAAGTGCGAGTGATATCCGATCCCGAGACTCATTAATCCACACAGACTTGTACCTAGCCTAACCTAACCTATCTGGCTCACAAATACCTGGACCATAAGTGGAAACACACCTGTTTTATCTCAACCTGTGTATGTGATATGTGACGACAGGTAAACTTGTCTGCTGCCTTGAGTTGTGTCTTACATATTTCTGGGTGTACTAGATAACCTAACCTAGTACTGGCTCTAAGTTTACTATTGGAAGCTTCTTTAAGTGAAGATCCTTTATTTCATGCACGATAACATAGCCGATGAAACTGGACATATTCTGTTATTATTATTATTATTATTATTATTATTATTATTATTATTATTATTATTATTATTATTATTATTATTATTATTATTATTATTATTATTATTATTATTATTATTATTATTATCGTCGTCAAAGAGATTGTTACCATTATCACAAATATATTCTACTTTGACTGTACATCTAAATAAAGGTCAAGGAGAAATGATAGTTTGTTTTGGTTGATCTGTGAGAGACATAGATAGTGTCCAGCTGCTGTGGTAACCTTTACAACCCACACTAACGAAAACAACACCAAACCAAATTCATTTTTGACTGTATATAAATGTGTTGCGTTGTATATTATATGATTTCGTTCTTAACACAAATTGGATTATGAAAAACTATTAAATGGAGAGGCCTTGACTTAGTATGTGTATTGCAGTTAATTGAAGAAAAACATTATAATTGAAATGTTGTAAGTATAATGTGAGAGTTGTTTGTGAGTGTTATTGAATATATATAGATGTGGTGTGGTTCTTCCCGGTCGTTCCTCCCGGTAATATGGTTCCCCTAGCCGTTCCTACAGGTAATATGGTACCCCTAGCCGTTCCTACCAGTAATATGGTTCCCCTAGCCGTTCCTACAGGTAATATGGTACCCCTAGCCGTTCCTACCGGCTCAGTAGCATCAGTTGACAATAATTATAGAGGTAGAGGCCGAATAAGAGTGATTATAGTGACTTATATACTTCAGTGAGCTAACTCTCCCTCCCAGCCGGCTCCCTTCCTCCCTCCTTCCCTCCAAATCACAATGTCTCAGGGAGCAGGCAGGGAGGGAGGCAGGGAGCAGGCAGGGAGGGGGGGGCAGAGTGTCGTATTGGCTACTATGTTTTGACTGTGATTAGTGATTCCAAAGTCTACTTGAACTGACCTAACTGGTGGATGTTATTTATGTCTTGGGTAGCAAATATCGATCTGATTTGAATTGTTGAGATTTATCTAAAGTTTGAAAAGTAAATAACAGAACAAGAATGCATTAGAATTAGAGTTAGATTATCATAATATTCACCAGAAGGAAGATTATCAAAGGTTCGTATATTAAAATCCTTTTTGAACTGGAGGTACAAGAACGCATACATGAGCCATTTAAACTAAGACACAAAGTTGAGATCAAAAGAGCTGCGAGATCGTACTGGGACTCACCTTAAATGGACCTTTTCTGAAACTCCTTCCAGATAAGAAAAAATATTGGTGAAACTCTTTGAAAATCTCGATCCTGGTGAAGTGGCCCCGACAGTTCACTATCAACAGTCACCAGATATTAGTGATGGTGATCTTGGCTCTTGGTGAAGTGGCCCCGACAGATCACCATCAACAGTCACCAGGCACTAGTGATGCTGATCTTGGCTTTGCTGTCAATAGAAAGCTGAAGGCTGTTGTTCAGTGCCTCCCTGACATTTAGTAAGGTCAAGAAAAGTATGTATGACATTTTGTGGTGGGCGCCTCGGGTCCATTTGACCTTATATATGGCCCACTTAAACCATTTATCGTGTTTCTTCATGCAACCGCAAATGGATCACAGTCTTGTCTTAGATACCTTCATCACATCTGACAGTCGTCCCGTGTCTCTCCAACAACGATATATAGAATACTTTCCCCAGAATCTTTATATTTTAAACTTTATTCCCTTTCGACAACCGAGTCAAAATGTCTTTTCACGGTTCCTAATTATATCTGATAATCACCACGTCCCCCCCCCCCACCAAGGTTTCATCACTATACATGTAACGGCACTTCATAAGGACTTACTAAATATTATCTTTCAGTTGTATATTATTTTTTTCAAGGGATGGTGATTATTCTTGAATTCTTCTCAATTCATGCTTCAATAAACTGATAATAGTTTATTTTCATATTTGCATCACAAAAGATTCAGTACAATGCTTCACTGATCTTAATCAAGGGTGATGTTACTCATAGTTCTTACAACCAATCTTAAGTCTAGCATATTTTTTCTTCGGATTTTTAATTAAATTTGATTGAAATTCGTTCCTGCTAATTTTCAAGACAGTCTGTCCATCCACTCAAGAGCTGTCACAGTCATATGAAGGGTAGGACACGGATTTTACAGACACGGATTTATACGGACACGAATTTATACGGACACGGATTTTACGGATACAGGTTTTACGGACACGGGTTTTACGAACAAGGATTTTACGGACACGGACGGGTTTCCACAACGTCCCACACACACTTGTTCTGGGCTATAATAAAACATGAAGGACATGTAGGGTTTTTTCATGAACTTTCTGTCCTTTATGATCACTACTGCAACATGCTGGTATAACGTGACACACACACAGGACGTATCTGGAGTGAGTTACAAGACTACAGAGGAGATACAGTACACGACTTACTGTATAATGGAGCCAGCAGCGCCTTCTGTAAGAGTATTGGCGATATGATCAGTCTGTATCTTAAGCCATCACCATCACCAGGCTCACTATCACCAACAAGATCTAAGTCACCACCACCACCATAACCTACAGTATCACTATTACCACCACAGGAGTAATAGTAACCCATCGACCATTCCCATCATCAGTACTGTAGTAACCCGAACATTAAGGCGAGGATCGTGTTATCAATAATAAATGGAATGTCAATAGCAGTAATACGTTATAAAGGAGCCATCTTTTTCAACTTTGTACCAATATGAAGTAATATTTTACGTATGTGTGTGTGTGTGTGTGTGTGTGTGTGTGTGATCTAGTACCTGGTGCGGATTGGTTGTTGTATTACCTGCATGCTGTACTTGCGTACCAAATTTGTATCACTTTGTCACCTTCACAAGAATACTTACTGGTTATTAACGCATTTATAATTATATATTAGCTGTATGTGGTATTAACTATCATTCATATGGAAGGAAATGCTCCAAGACAAATCAAGTGATCAAGCAACGAATTTATGAAAGATTAGTGAAAAAAAAAACCAGGAGGAGACTTTAGTAGGGGAGAGGGAGAGGGAGAGGGAGGGGCAGCTGGTGTAGAGAGGACTCAGTACAGTGGCAGTGTGGAGCATCACCAAACTATGTACCTTACTTGACCCAGATTATACCACGTCCCAAGGTGAACTGCATAATGATAATATTGATGACGCTACGTTCTCTCGCTGTCCACGTAACATTAGCCACAAATCACCTAAAAACTACATGTATTTATATTATTACTGTAGAATTTATTGTGATGGCCGTATCTTACCCAACATTAGGCCTATATACATCAAATAAAGTAAATACGGCTATCACTGACAAGGATATTACAGTAAATGAAAGTGCCCCTTAAATTTCTGTGAGGACCTGCAAGAATCACATAACATAGGTTTCGTAACGACCCTGTCTCACAACGCCCCTCCCTTCAGGTACCGTACAGTATATATAAGAGGAGCGGCCAGGCAGTACCAGCAGTCTTCATCACTACTACACAATGAACGCCAAGGTAACTCTCCCTCTCCTTCTCTAAGTTATATAAATAATGACTAATATTTATATGAGTGACATCAGTACCACAGTTTCTCAAGTTAGTTGCATAGTCGGTTTTATGCTAAGTGAAAATCGTTTATTATGGTTATTCATGTTAAATGCATAGAATGATTTTTAGGACAATTTATGAATGATCTATTGTATGTTGGCAATCATTCTACAGTGATTTATATGTGTTTGTTTTCTAGGTACTGTTTCTCCTGGGTCTGGTGGCGGTGGTTGCTGCCGACAAGCTCCCGACCTCCTATGGTCCACCTGCCCAGGTAGGTGTTAGGAGGTCACTTATTTTGTCTGTAATTTGCGTTCCACCGAAGAACTTACTGAACTTGATAGTAATAACGATATTGTGTTGATATACATTTTGCGGCAATAAATTAATAATGCACAATTAATACTACTATTTGACAATGGTGTATAGGTATCCAGGTACGCCTCATCTGAGGAGGAGTCTGAGCCCCCCAAGTATGGATACAACTTTAACGTGCAGGACGGCGACACCGGCAACGACTTCGCCCACCAGGAGGACCGTGAAGACGACAACACCAAGGGGTCGTACACCGTGCAGCTTCCCGACGGTCGTCTGCAGACTGTAACTTACTACGTGGACGGTGACTCAGGCTACGTGGCCGAGGTCAGCTACCAGGGTGAGGCTCAGTACCCCGAATCTGAAGAGTCCAGGGAGTACGCCCCACCCAGGCCCCAGTACTCCGCCCCCCAGTCTGAGGAATCTGTGGAGGCTCCCGTGTACTCTCCACCCAGGCGATCATACGGTGCCCCTCAGTAACTCGTCACGACCCACCTTCGAAGTCACACAACTGTAACTCACAACACGTATGCACTTTTACTAGTGTATCCTACTGCTAATGTCAAATTCTTCTTCTAATAACTTAAAGAGCGTCTTTGACTCCGTATCTCCCACATTCCTCAGTTACAAATAATCTATCTTTCCCCAGTTTGTATCATATTTATGTGTATGACATTTATGTAAGGTTATCATCATACTGTATATTGGAAATACCTCTGTATGATATATGATTATTTATTAAACTAAGAGAATTTGAATGTTAAGGCTTTATCTTTACTTAACCCAGAAACTTGTCCTTTTAAAACATAAACAAACTGCCATATGAAACTTCTACTATAGTACAAAAATGTATAAATTATTTTCATCACCATCACTCACGCTGAAGGTCGCAGGAGTAAAGATGATGTGTGTAGCTAATCAAATATGTCAACAGGTTAACACATGACTGGAAAGAGCTACAATGTTCATACTCAGCTTCTGCTCATCTGTATACCTCAAGGGCCGCTTCTAATTTAAGGTAACAACAATCTTAAACTAGAATCAGCGTATACAAGTTTCCTTTAAATCGAATACTTGATACACTTCTGGACGCCAAATTCGTCCGAACTTAAGAGGCCTAAATTTCCCACCAAGTCTAAGAACACCCGTCAGCCCCTTCAAGAGCAACAAAGGTCACACGGAAGATGGAATAGGTCGAGACATACATGGTGACGCTCGCTGTTTTGTAATACCTCTGTAGCAAATGTATATAGACTACCGATGTGTCTAATATAAATCACAAATGGGAAGAGCTTCGCTGTTAATACCTGACGTAGATACTCCTAAGACATACTGTATACGCATTTTAGTTGCGAAGGTCAAAGGTTAAGCTCACAGTTTTGAAGTATGACTTAACAACTGAAAGATTCAATTTCCATTTCAACAGTCAAGTTCACTACGGCAGCCAATTAGACCAAAATGACATTGATCAAGGTTGCAGCGGTGATGGAGGCAAGACCCTACTGATGGACGTTTATCTGCAGCACCTTGCCAGACCCGACAAAAATATTGAGCATATACAGGATGAGTAATATTTCACACGACAACTACATTATTTGCTGTACTTGTAAAGACAAAAGGTGTAATTATGTCCACGGAATAACCCGAACAGGGAAATAACTGCTGTGTTTATATTACACCTGGTAAATATAATCACCACGACAACCTTCAGATGGGCTAACAAGTCAGAGATCAACGTCACCTTCCGGCTTCAGTTGGCACCTCGCTGGAATATTGTCTAATTATAATCTTCCATCTACACTGTGCTTGGATAGTCACACTGGATAGTCACATTGGAAGTTTATCTTATATTTTGGGATGGTTCCTCGACCTGATCTATCAAGAACTCACCTTTACCTGTCTCGGGTTAACAGCTAGGTGGTGTCAGGTAGTGGCACCAGGTATAGTAGGATACGGGTGATTTTCACTACTAACTCTTATGTGAATTTGTCCCTATTCATTCATTTAGCCTCTACACAGCTCTTGGTATGTCTCTATCTTCCCCCCGCTAATTTTTCTCCATTTTTTCACCTCTAGTATGACAACATCTATGACGTATAACATTCTATCATCATCCTCACAACTATGTCTCTTCTCCTGAGTTGTATGATGGTAAATGTTTGTACGTAAAATCCCATAATATCTTTCGTTAGTGTTCGTATTAGTTCCTGAGACATTTCACACCGCATTTCTTAACATTGCTCAAATTTATAAAGCTTTTAACGATAAATTATAGCCACCTGATTGGATAATTTGTTCCTCAATAAAAATTTCATATCGTGAGGCAAAACGGAGCAAAAGGTCACCAGCAACACTTATAGAAGGTAATATGATCTTGGTTCTGGTAACCCATGTGGCGGTCTCCTCTCACCCACCATAGATGATACCACAGTTTTTGTTGGCAGCACGACCTTGCCATTGGTGGAGTGACTCAGACGGAATCACCTCGTTATCATGGTCACGAACATTAATGGCTATACTGTAACTATTACTGCTTCATTAACATTAATATGTGAATTATGTCTATAAATATCTACATTTGCTATATTCTCATGTCATTTGGTTTATTAGAAATACTAACTGGGGTATTCCGTGTTGCCTGGGGTTATTTTTTAGAGACACAACATAGCTCATATCCGTGGCAACACACACACACACACACACCTGGGGCATCCTTCGTCAACCTATACGCCCTTGAAATAAATGAAAGTGCCCCTTAAAGTTTTCCGAGGACCTGCAAGACATAAAAGTACATAGGTTTCGTAACGATCCTTTACTAGGTAAAAAACTTGTCCCACAACGCCCTTTCCTCCAGGTATATATAAGGGGAGCAGCCAGGTAGTAGCATCAGTCTCAATTACTACTACACCATGAACGCTAAGGTAACTCTCCCTCTGTCTTAATCACCACTGGGCCTAGCCTGTGGTTTCTGTGTGATATTCGTCAGTTCACTGGTTTCTTAAAGTGGTTACAACAGACGCTATATAAACATAACTATTTCATGGTCATAAGTTAGGAAATGCATCTACAACCAACTATGATATACTGTATGTTTCAATAAGTTTTGTAAAAAATCTTAATTCATTTTTCTTTATAGGTCATCTTCCTCCTGGGTCTGGTGGCGGTGGTTGCCGCAGACAAGCTTCCTACCTCCTATGGTCCACCTCCCCAGGTAGGCCTTTGGAAAACTATTTTTTTGAATACAGCGTTATGAGTACACCTGAATTTAATAGTTGCAGTAACACGAATTGATATATTTTATTTACGAAGATTATAAATAAGTTTTCTATTACGGGTATGTACTTATACTGTTTGACAATGGTGTACAGGTATCCAGGTACGCCTCATCTGAGGAGGAGTCTGATCCCCCAAAGTATGTCTACAACTGGAACGTGCAGGACAGCTACTCTGGCAATGACTTCGCCCACCAGGAGGACCGTGAAGACGACAACACCAAGGGGTCGTACACCGTGCAGCTTCCCGACGGTCGTCTGCAGACTGTTACATACTACGTGGACGGTGACTCAGGCTACGTGGCCGAGGTCAGCTACCAGGGTGAGGCTCAGTACCCCGAGTCTGAAGAGTCCAGGGAGTACGCCCCACCCAGGCCCCGGTACTCCGCCCCCCAGTCTGAGGAATCTGTGGAGGCTCCCGTGTACTCTCCACCCAGGCGATCATACGGTGCCCCTCAGTAACTCGTTCACGAAAGAGGACATACGACTATACATGTTTTAACACCATTGTTTCCTAAGACTATTTTCAGTCATGAAATTTTTGTAAATTATTCCAAATTATGTTTATCTCCAACTTCAAATATCTTTAAGAATTTCTCAGAATTTATCTCTTACTTTCTTCAGATGGAGATAATATTCTCTTCTTTCTTTAATCTGTATTGCACTTTCTCGAGTGAAATTTCTCTACTATTATATGTACCATTATCTTACTGTGAATATTTATTAAACTGAATAAATTATGAAGAATGAACATTGTATTTTCCAATTAAACCTAATTAATATGACACAGAACGTTAAAACAAACATGAATATATATTTCTCGACAGCCACAGTAATATAAAATATTTTTACAACGAATTTTGCCGATGGTGATGCGTGAGTTGAGTAGTAATTATGTCAACCCTTCTGGGGGAAATATATTGTTTTCTCTGTTTCTTTTCTCTTGTTACCATCATTGTGCGTCTAAGTGTAAACTAGCTTACACAAAAAGTATACAGTGTTTATACTTGGCTCTTTAATCACCATGACTTTACATAACTGTTTTTTTTTTGGTCGAGTCAAAAGATAAATGTCAAGGTCCCAGTTTATTTGTATAAGTTAGCTTAAAGTCAAATTCGCTAAAGATATACAAATACCATTAATCCTAAAGTTGAAATAATCAGATACAAACTTTTACCACAATTGACTAACTATTTAAGGGATATTATATCTCTCGTCCACCTCTTAAGGATACATACACGATGACTGGAGCGGTCTACACACCCCTGCTGATTCGGGATAAAACAACCCAGGTAGACTATGTGTAGCCCTTGATACATAGATAACAGTCGGGTACAGGACGAATCACAATGTTTATATGTAGCTCGTATGGTCAGTGTAACAGTTCCTTGTCCTTGTATATATTCAGTTTCAATGGTTAAAGGTAAAAAAGGTCACAGCTTAGAATAAAAACCCCGAGATTTGTCCATAATTTAGCTCAAGAACGCAAAGAGTTTCACTAGTGACACATCTTAACCACGACAGTCTCCTGGGCTGCTGTTTTACGGTCCAAAGCTCAAAGGACAAGTTAACATCCGACCCGTAATATAAATATGATTACAGAAACACATTAAAAACTGGATTTGATACAGTGTTTATACCTGGAGTCAAACTTTTATGACCACAGCGCCTGCAGCAACTGTGGTTTTATGGTTAACAGGTTAGAGGTCAGTGGCGGCTTTGAAATAGGCACCACATATGAGTTGGCACCGTGCTTGAGCGCAGTCATGGCCATTATTATTATTATTATTAATCTCTAAGCATCAGTCTCCTTCACTCACACTCTATCTCTCACGGTGTTAACGTCTCAATAGTTATTTATACATGGAGTCTTGTATAATGTGCGCCCTTGCAGCCAATAAAAGTACGTGTTTAAGTTTTGTGAAATTTCCTCAGCACAAGAGTATAATTATAAAAGTTGAGTAACAAACCACAACCAAAGGAAAAATATACCCTCCAGTGTTCCTCCCGTCAGATATAAGTAAGAGGAGCGGCCAGGTAGTAACGTTAGTCTTAATCAGTACTACAACATGAACACAAAGGTAACTCTCCCTCTCTCTTGTAACTAATGTGGAAGAGTGTTATCTGCATGAGCCTCTTTTGCTCGTTTTTTTTCATAATATTTATAATGCACTATATAGCGAACTGAAAACTTGATCATAATTAACGTACATTACCTTGAGCATAAAAGTAATTCGGATTCATGCATCTTCGGAAGCATTAAAGAGGAAATCTTATGAATGGTGTATGGAACTTAATAATTTAGCCAGCGTTCTGAAGTTATCTAGGTACTGTTTCTACTGGGTGTGGTTGTGGTGGTGGCTGTCGCGGATGATATTCCCACTTTGTATGGTCCCCCTCCCCAGGTAGGTCCTAAGAGGGATATTTTCCGTATAAATGAATTTGCGTTCTGCCGAATAATTTATTGAGTATATCAGTATAAAAACTATTGCCTTTTCTTTGCAATGGATATAAATTAACATTGGATAATTAATAATTAACTATATGACAATGGTGTACAGGTATGGCTATGAATGGAACGTGCAGGACGGCTACTCTAGCAGCAACTTCGCCCACCAGGAGGACCGTGGGGACGACAACACCAAGGGGTCGTACACCGTGCAGCTTCCCGATGGTCGTCTGCAGACTGTGACTTACTATGTGGATGGTGACTCAGGCTACGTGGCCGAGGTCAGCTACCAGGGTGAAGCTCCGTACCCCGAGTCTGAAGAGTCCAGGGAGTAAGCCCCACCCAGGCCCCGGTACTCCGCACCCCAGTCTGAGGAGTCTGTGGAGGCTCCCGTGTACGCCTCACCTAGACGATCATACGGCTTCCCCCAGTAGCTCGTGCTCGATCCGCCTAAGAAGTCATTGAGCTACAACTCATAGTGCACATTCACTTAACTAATGTATCCTACCACCAATCTCAGTCATCTGTTTCTGAGAACTGTACTTTAAGTAACTTGATTCTTATCTCAGACTGTTTTGCTCTCACTTTCTCTTGAGACAATGTTTCTATCCTTAGATTGTATTATACTTTTTCAGCATATGTTTTTGTATTGTGATTATCATTTATTGTAAATAGTATTTCATATTTGTGCTTATTTAATAAACTGAATGCATTTTGAATTCTGAAATATATTTATCTTTAATCACTTTAAAATGAGTTGAAAAATATTGATGAACATAATATATATGAAACAACAATAGACAATGTTATTATCACTCAAGCTGATGGGGTTAATACCATACATAACTATAAAAGTATTTCAGATACATAACATATGCACTGACATACGGACTACCTAATACCTGGTTTCATATTCACCATAACATTAATTCAATAGTAAGTATTTTTTGTATCTGCAATAGTAGTAACAGTCAACGCAATTGAAACATTACCATCATTAACATTTCTAATATCAGTGTATCAGTATACTTATTACTACTATCACCAATATCACTCTAGCTACAGATTGATCTTGAATAATAACAGAAGGAAGAACACCAACCATCACTCTCCACCATGTAATCTTAAATCATAAAAAACCTAATCGTCAGTCACCCTTGCTCGTTTAGAGGGTTGACAGACTCTACCTTCTACACCGCCGCCTTCTACTTGTCTTCACTGGAATGCTGTTTGGATCTCACCTCCCTTTGCCCCACCCGTCTGCTCAGGGGTTGAAATATTCTCTAAAGGACTTCCCCGACCTTGCTCTTTATCCACTACCAAGTTTAGCACACACACACACACACACACCTGGAGACACTACTGACCACCAACAAAAACTGCTGCTGGTCATCCCCGGTGAAACAACACAAAGGGCGAAGGGGATTATCAGTGTCATCCTGGACTATGAAGGTTAACCCAAGTCCTCAAACACATTGTATTTACCGCCCACTACTCTCCAGTCATTACTTTATCTGTCACTCAACCCTCACTCTCAGACATTTTTTACTCAATATCTCTCCCACTATCAATACCGTTCAATGTTTTTACTTAAGTACTTCTACACATCCTCCTCCCAGGGCACATTTTAGTCTCCCTACAGTGGAACAAATTCTGACCGTCACTCAATCCAGGTTCACTAGTGTAGGAGGTTTGGAAAGGGATGAGAAGCAGTTCTTTGGAGATACTGTACACATCTTCCTCCTTCTCTCACACAATCACACCAAATCAATTGTGTGGAGGCCTGGTGGGCATATGAGGGTATTCTTTAACACTGTAAATGCAACCTCTTATTGTTACCTCTATATCACCCCGAGACCATCACCCTACATTTCAAGTTTAATAGAGCTCGAAGATAACTCATGGACGGACGAAATGAGATGCAAAACGGGCAGACTAACGGGGACGCAAAACGGGCAGACTAACGGGGACGCAAAACGGGCAGACTAACGGAGATGCAAAACGGGCAGACTAAAGGCGACATTTATTCAGTCTTATATGAACTTGGTGACGTATTTGAGTTATGGGGACACATATGTAACGATGACCACCCAGTTACCACAGTGAATTATATTATAGATTTTATAAGCTGTATGACCCCTTGTCCTTAGTGCTGTGGCTCAGGTGAAATCCCTTCGTAGAGATGCCATGTTCGAGGAAATTCGAGGCCATAGTGACATTACTGTAGTTACATTAATATTAATTTATGACTTGATTTTCTGAGTTATGTTGTACAATACCTTCCCCCTCATATTATTTTCAAGGTCGATATTTTAGGTTTTCCAATATTGCTTCGTTAAAAAAAACCCAGTTTGTGTTTATTATCTTCCGGAGCCTGACTCACAGTTTTAATTACCATGAATCATCAGAAAAACAAAGATAACATCCCCACAGTCTCCAAAATATCCGTATACTGTAGTTATATAGTATCATATGCTTCATCCTGTACACTGCAGAAAGCCTGAAAGCAAATGAAAGTGCCTTTTGAAATACTGTGTAAAGACCTCCAAGAGTAATAACACGGTACATAAAAATTTCGTAACAAACCACAGCCAAGTGAAAAACCTGTCCCACAAGGCTTCCCCCATTAGGTATAAATACGCGGAGCGGCCAAGTAGTGCTATCAGTTAACAACGCCGCTACTACACCATGAATACCAAGGTAACTCACCCTCTCTCTTCCTTTTATAACTTTAGTGAATCTTACTGATGACTTTTAAAGGAAGAATACACTGACGCAAGAATATTTTTCAACTTCTCCCATTCACATTAAGAAACGGTACATGGCATTATGAAGTTTGTTGGTGATTAATGGGTAAGGAATGCTCTAGATAGTGATACAAACTAACGTTAGTGATACATATCTTAGATTTTTCTTGTAATCAACTGTGGCTCTTATTCTAGGTACTTTTTCTGCTGGGTGTGGTGACTGTGGTTCTCGCAGACCGGCCTTCTAATTCCTACGGCCCACCTCCACAGGTATGTCTTAAGCTATTCTAATTATATACTATGTAATGATATAATTTCTACTAAAATATTTACCGAGGAAAATAATGCTAAGAGTGTTGTTGACCTTTGGCTATGACGAGTTGAAATTAATTGAGAAGTATTCATACGATTTTTTGACAATGGCGTACAGGTTCCCCGGTACGCCTCATCTGAGGAGTCTGAGCCCCCCAAGTATGTCTACAACTGGAACGTGCAGGATGGCTACTCTGGCAACGACTTCACTCACCAGGAGAACCGTGAAGACGACAACACTCAAGGGTCGTACACCGTGCAGCTTCCCGACGGTCGTCTCCAGACTGTGACTTACTACGTGAACGGTGACTCAGGCTACGTGGCCGAGGTCAAGTACGAGGGTGAGGCTCAGTACCCCGAGTCTGAAGAGTCCAGAGAGTATGCCCCACCCAGGCCCCGGTACTCCGCACCCCAGTCTGAGGAGTCTGTGGAGGCTCCCGTGTACGCCCCACCCAGGCGATCATACGGCTTCCCCCAGTAACTCACACCTAACAATGCCTAGCAGACCATACACTCCCCTGTATATTCTAGCTAATTCATCCTTCAACTTTCTTCTAATACCACAAATTGTTAAAATCTTTCTTTAGCTTAAAATCTTACACTTTATTCCCCAGTCCTGTTTATTTCTGCTTTCTATAAATCTCTTGTAATTATTTATTTATTAAACTGAATCACTCTGCAAATCACGTGAATTCTTTTCTTAATTTACCTTCATATTATCAAGCTGTATAATGTGAATTGGTTTGACAGACATCACTTAATGACGACTTATATCATCCCTTCGTTCTCCATGACAGGGGTCGGTTAGGTTAGGTTAGGTTTATAATAATATTGAGTATATCCACAAACGTTACGATGATGGTGGTTTAACCTGTAACCCTTTGAGGACGATGGCTTAACCTGTAACCCTTTGAGGACGATGGATTAACCTGTAACCCTTTGAGGACGATGGATTAACCTGTAATGCTTTGAGGACAATGGTTTAACCTGTAACCCTTTGAGGACGATGGCTTAACCTGTAACCCTTTGAGGACGATGGATTAACCTGTAACCCTTTGAGGACGATGGATTAACCTGTAATGCTTTGAGGACAATGGTTTAACCTGTAACCCTTTGAGGACGATGGATTAACCTGTAACCCTTTGAGGACGATGGATTAACCTGTAACCTTTGAGGACGATGGTAAAACCTTTGAGGACAATGGGACTTTAACCTGTAACCCTTTGAGGACGATGGATTAACCTGTAACCCTTTGAGGACGATGGATTAACCTGTAATGCTTTGAGGACAATGGTTTAACCTGTAACCCTTTGAGGACGATGGATTAACCTGTAACCCTTTGAGGACGATGGATTAACCTGTAATGCTTTGAGGACAATGGTTTAACCTGTAACCCTTTGAGGACGATGGTTTAACCTGTAACCCTTTGAGGACGATGGATTAACCTGTAACCCTTTGAGGACGATGGATTAACCTGTAATGCTTTGAGGACAATGGTTTAACCTGTAACCCTTTGAGGACGATGGATTAACCTGTAACCCTTTGAGGACGATGGATTAACCTGTAATGCTTTGAGGACAATGGTTTAACCTGTAACCCTTTGAGGACGATGGATTAACCTGTAACCCTTTGAGGACGATGGATTAACCTGTAACCCTTTGAGGACAATGGTTTAACCTGTAACCCTTTGAGGACGATGGATTAACCTGTAACCCTTTGAGGACGATGGATTAACCTGTAACCCTTTGAGGACGATGGATTAACCTGTAATGCTTTAAGGACAATGGTTTAACCTGTAACCCTTTGAGGACGATGGATTAACCTGTAATGCTTTAAGGACAATGGTTTAACCTGTAACCCTTTGAGGACGATGTATTAACCTGTAACCCTTTGATGCTGATGGTTGTCTGAGTAGAGTTGTCAGCTTATGGTCCCACATGAGGTAAAAAGAGAAAGGCGTTCACCAAGGCTTAAAGTGGTGACCTTCTCTTCCCGGTAAGTTATCATTATTTCCCCGGTACATGAGCAGTGATTGGTGAGAGAACCGTGCAGTTTTATTCTCATCTCACTTGCTTTTATGAGCCTTGATTGCCATTGGTGAAGCAGACGGGGTTAGATATGAGTGTTACTTTTACTTTTGTTTTATTTTGTGACTGATATGGCAACGATCACTAGGCCTCTGTGCTTGGTAACTTTGTGTTGCTTCATAATGGGGCTGACGGATAGAACTTTCTTCTACTTTCACGACGTTCATTGGTTAGATTGACGCCACTTTGTTTGTTTTAACGACGCTGATTGGTTAACTGATTTGGTTAAATATTCAGTACTATTGAATCACGTGAAGATTATTTACCCGAGCTTATTTCACCTGATGATTAACCGCCCTAGAAAAGTGGGGGAGAGAAACCATAAGAGGGAAGTTTAGAAAGCCTGTCAATTGCTTTGGAGATGTCGAGGACCACGACGGAAGTTTCCCCATAGTCCCTAAGAGAGGATGACCATAGATGTGTGCAGTAGGAGAGCAGATCACCAGTAGATCTCACCTGACGAAGGCCTTACTGTTGCCTTACTGTTGTGTATGATGACAGGGTACCAGAGCGGCCAAGGTGGTGACGTCACAACCACGCACCTCGACCTCACCCCAGAACACACACTTATCACACTCAAATAACAACGATCTATTTTCTAATAATGAATATTTTGTATCACTGTGAATAATTGCTCTTAATATTAGCCACTCTTTTAAATTAAATGAATACTGGTGAGTTAACATGGCCAGAATCAAGTCTCATCAGAAAAGTATTACATTTCTTTCCCCCATAATGTCACCACAATACCACCACAATACCACCACAATAACACAGATTAACCACCTTAACGCTATGTGGGGGATTAGCTTAAGTTAGGTTAGGTTAGGTGAGTGTATGGCTGTTTAATTTTTAGGTGACGGTACAATAAAGCTTTCACCTTAACGCATTAACAATAGAGAAACTGTTCCATCACCAACAGTAGATCTTCCTCTATAACTCACAGCTAGACGGGAGAGTAACTTAAACAAGAGTAATATTTAAGAGCGGATTCAGCGGACGTACCATGCTGCTGATGCACAAGTGTTGAAGGGAGCGGTCGGGTCCGGTCACTGCTCCATTGTGGGAAAGTTCTTAAACACCAGTGAGAACAAATAACATATATCTGGGAAAGCTGACTAAACTAACCTAACCAAACATCTTTTTTTTTAAGGATGTGTCAGTACTGGGGGAGATGTCACGTGTCATCTGTCAAGTTAAGTCACTCGCCGTGTAAAAGTCATGTGCTTCAACACCCAGGGAGTGATACCAGTCAAGTTGAGAAGGTCTGGCACGTCCACCTGGCGACGCCCTGCGTGGGCAATGCCTTGTGTCAAATTTGTGTGTTTGTTTGTTTATATATGCCGTAAGGAACAACTTTTTTTTTATTAGGAACAACTGGGCCTAAAGACTCAGATTGGGAGTGGTGCTGAACGGGTGTGTGAAGATCCGGGCGAGAAGTACAGTTGTCTTGGTCAATAACACACACGAGTAACACAAGTAAAACAGATGTGACGACCTGGAGGTAGAGCCCTTCACACTGGATATAAATAGGTCTAGAATAATCACGTGTAGGAAGATCATGACCTAACCTACCCATAAGAGGGACAAAAAATATAAAAGATTCATGTTTATTGTCTTGATATTTATTACTTTTTTTTTTACTTGAAAACACGAAAAAAGATGGCGGCCACAGCAGTATCGAAAATGCTTTAAAAATTTCACCGTATTATAAAACGAGGTGTATGAGAGTGGGTACTGGTATCAGGTTGAGTGTATGAGTAACCATGAAAAGATCCAGAGTATCCAGAGTGAAAGGTCATACGTCAGTGGCTGCCGTCAACCCAGGTTAATAAAGCATGATTATGATCGTAAAATTACATAATGTTTTGTCTAATATCTGTGAAACTTTAACAAAAAACGATTGAATTTTATCACACTGGTAAAATGGAATCTCTGGCAGATAATAATATTATTCTTAACCCTAAATTCTTGAGTAATACAATGAACTGAGGACACACACACACAAATTATGAGATTAAACACCATGTTTTTGTGTTCAGTATATGTTTCATTTTGAAAGTGAAACTGATGAGGTAAGGAACCAGGGGGTGGGTCTTTGTAACCTTTGTCACAAGAATGAAGGTCACCTGGAGAAACCTGTCCTGCATTGTCCAGGTATAAATAGAGGCACCAACCTGGTGGTGGGCATCAGTTGTTAACACTACTGCACCATGAACACTAAGGTAGGCAGCTCTGGTAGCAGCTTTATCATCTCACTGATATTATTAAATGTTTGGTAGCTGAAACCACTCATAGCTGTCATTGACCTGAAATTATTGCGACACCAGGAGGATTCATGTCTGATATATCTTGGTCTTCATCTCTGAGACAAAACTTGGGTGTTACAATACACAACCGGGGAAGGAGACGACCATAGCAAGGGTTGAAACATATCTCTTTAATGACCAGATGGTTTAAGTCCAACCTTAAGGTGAGCAGCCAAGCAGAAGAAATATTTAGCATCTGTTTTGACTGTTCATGAATAAGGTGATGATGATTGAATATTATGTTAATTATTTTTTTCAACAGGTACTTCTCCTGCTGGCTGTGGTGGCCGTCGCTGCCGCAGACAAACTCCCCGCGACGGGTTATGGAGCCCCGCCGGTAAGACATGAGAACCTCCTACATGATTATTAACACTTTAAGGAGTAGTGTCGAACTTAATGTTTTATTCTGGGTAACGCCAGATGATTCTATTCAGCTGAGACAAACCCTTACCACTCGGTGGGTTAATGAATATTTAATACTGAGAATACACTTTATATATCCCTTTATGGGAATCTTAAGATATGGCGCATAATCATTTTTCATATATAAATTAAAATATTTGGTTCTGCATGATAAGACATACTCTGATGGGTTTTGCTTTCGCTTACAGGCCTCATCCGAAGAGCACGAGCCTCCCAAGTATGCCTACGAATTTGCAGTGCAAGATGGAGAATCTGGCAACGACTTCGCCGCACAGGAGAGCCGCGACCTCGACAACACCAAGGGGTCGTACACTGTGCAGCTTCCCGACGGTCGCCTGCAGACTGTGACTTACTACGTGGACGGTGACTCAGGCTACGTGGCCGAGGTCAGCTACCAGGGTGAGGCTCAGTACCCCGACTCTGATGAGGTCAAGTCCTACGCCCCACCCAGACCCACTTACAGCGCCCCCTAAGTTAGTGGAGACTACCGTGTGGCCACCACCAGGATGCCACCTCGACCCACCAACAACCACGTACACTCTACCACTGTTACGAGCCTACAGTCAAATGAACTAGAAAATTATTCTTTAAAGGAATAATTTTCAAAACGATATAGACCTATGATTTGTGATGTTCAAGTTTTTTTAAATCAGTTTAATGACTGATCTCTTCCATGTTCTTAGCTTTCACCTTTATTGTCAATGCTTGTTGATTGTGAATGTCGTCATAAACTATTTATTAAACTTTACGCTATTTAAAGTGTTTTTTAAGTTCACCTTATTCACTAAAAAACGTATCTTCTTTTGCTTTAGGAGTGATACTTCAACATAATAAATCAATCAGGGTTGGTGACCGCGGTCTTCCACTCTAAAATGATTTCGCGCTGTTTTCACCAATACTCTTCCTACAGTTTGCATATCTCTGGGGACCACAACTTTTAATGCGATTCATCCATCTCATTCTCTGCCTTCCACTGGCCCTGCTGCCCCTCTGTTTTGCATATGAAAATTTCTACCAATATTTCTGTTCTCACATTATTAGGGAAATTATCTTATTTTCCATATTCAATAATTATCAAGCTTTTATACCAACAAATAAGTTCATCAGATTCAAAAATCGAATTGTTAAGTGACACAAGACATTTAGGATTGAGTCACACATGTTGTACACGGTAGAAATAAAGAGACTTCTAAGACAAATCATGAATATTGTTGTCACTCCACATTTCTTTGATAAATTCTTAAGATGAAAATATACAAAGGATTGTTGATGCAATGACAATATTGGTCTGACGGACAAGAACTTACAGATGCCCGCCTAATACACTGAAACAAAAATTATTCTGCATTTCTTATAAAAAGTATCTTTATATGGGAATCCATTATGCAGAACACCCGACAGCCGCACCCTTGTCCACTACCTCCTAAGATGTCCCCACACACAACGCTTCCATGACGCCTGCTGGACCACCACTCCACGACCCCCTGATGGAGACACGATGATCCTCCCCATACTGGCCAGATATTATGTAAATAATATTGATAATGTGTTAAAGGAATATCCTTCCTTCCTTAGGCTTTAGTAAGCCCCTTTATAATATTTATATATACTTGTGACACTTGCCAGATGCTTCAGGTGTTATTGTACAGGGGTACCTAGTGACAGCACAAGGATCCCGCTTCCTCTATCAAGGAATAAACTATTGAAATTGAAATTGAACATTGGAATCACATACCTCTCTCGTCAGTCACAAGACTGAGTGTAAAATGTTGTCATTTAGTCCATTTCGAACCTTTCACTTGTTAAGAGCCACGAGAATGACTGCTTAATAGCAGATGCAAGTGGAACCAAATGAGTATTCAGAAACTACAGCCTTCTCATGCAAGTCTTTGAGACAATCTTTTATATATGATTTAGGGCTCACGGTTTTATAAAATTTACGATTAAAACAACAATTTTCAATACGTTTTACTGCTCAAATATTTGCCACAAATATTCGACTCCTGGAAAAAGTAAGGAAATCGAATAAGTTTATTTTTAGGTTTACCAAGAAGCTGGATCAACAATGGGACCATTCCACTGTACGCACCAATCATCGAAAGAGCCACATCGATGGTACCAAGATATACCAAAAGTCCATTTAGTAACTCAATCCTTTTTGTTTGACATTTGAATTGAGGCCAACAAGTTCATGAAAGTAAAGTCTTGTTTTACACCCCCGCACAACACCCAGCTGTCCTTCATCTGTTTCGTCGGCTGCTGAGGAAACTAACACAAATCCCTCGTCTTTCGTTTTAGCTGGCCAGATGGAATTATCTCTCGACATATCACCCAGTAACTATTGTCTTACACGCTTTCGATGTTCCAGCATTCAATGCACACACACAAAAAAAGTTATTTAGCCGTCTTCAATTATAGAAATGTTTTGTCTAAATCTTTAACTTTTTGTTTTAATAAAAAAAACAACAAATCTTTTACACCGTATTTTCCCTGCCGACAAAGCAACCATTATAGGGCAGTGACCAGACAAATAGTGTAATCGAACGTCCTCCACAACGAGTCGATCAAATGCACTGTCAGAACTACTCGTCAACATCCAGAGCTTTAAGTAAAGGAATAAACAATATGCACGACGTAGGTTTACATACAGACGACAGACAAAACCCACAACATAAATACCGATCATCTAACGTTAGTCGCGACTGTCACTGCTACCCGGACAGGAATTTCCACAGTTTTGAAGATAAAAGCCGAAATTTGGTAGGGGGATGCACCTGGTTTAAGGAATGGTCGTGCGCTATATATCCTGTCCTTCCACAAGGGGAGGGTCCTACCAGGATTTTTTTCATTGATAAACTCATCTAGTATCGACACTGTCTATATTATTTTCATTCATAAAAACGTAAAAGAAAGACTTAAGTAATGATGCATCTTATATGAGTGTTAGAGGACTCACGTTCTTCTTGATATGAAGAAAGTTGGATTTTAATATTAAAATCTGTTATAGTTTTAGCCGTCGTTGATCTATCTTCACTTACTTATAATCAATAATAAAATTTTTCATCATTTACATGAGAAAGTTTTTGACAAATAAACAATCGAGTTTGCCTGTATGATCACTGGCAAGAGGCTGGAGGGTCTTACATCACTGTCCTCGATATTATATCCGAAGTAGCCAGCGAGGTGAGTCGTAACCTTTGTCATATAAAAGCAAGTCACCGGGAAAACCTGTCCTGCAACGTTGTGCACGTCCAGGTATAAATAGAGGCATCAGGGTGGTGGTGGGCATCAGTTGTTGTCACTACTGCATCATGAACACTAAGGTAGGCAGCTCCAGCTCTGTCTTGAGATAAACGCTCTTATTGAAGGAGTTATCTCTGGAGACTGATAGACAGATCAGAAGTATTCATCAAGTGTTATGAGTGTTGCCTCCAGTAGCCGCGGAGATGCTGAGTGACTAAGATGTTTGAGAAGATTCTTAATGTCTTCAATATTAAATCCTGAACGGAACTAAGTGCCATAGATACACGTCAACAGTATTGATTCATAAAAAATATATTCTTGACAGATATATTGTGACTGAGAAGAGACATTGGAATTATTGTTGACACAGTTACTCTTCATCTCGCATCAGAAGACACAGAAACACAGAGACATATTCCTGACATGAACGTGACCTGATAAGTTGAAGAGAGAATGAATTTCACTGTTTCGATTGTGTGTGAATGAGGCGATGTTTGATGGATAATAGGTTAATAAATAACTTGTTTTACAGGTACTTCTCCTGCTGGCTCTGGTGGCTGTGGCTGCCGCAGACAAACGCCCCGCGACGGGCTATGGTGCCCCGCCGGTAAGTCGTCAAGATTATATGATCATTTACGTGTTTCTTTGTTACTGAAGCTATACAATACAGGTTTCTATAAGAAAGTTAGTATTTTTTCTTAATATATATCAGTTTTTAATGTCTAGTCTTAAAGTTGGGTTTTGGATAACGAGAACTACGTTGTGTGATGGGATTTTACTCGGATTTATAGGTGTCATCTGAGGAATCCGAGCCCCCCAAATATGGCTTCGACTGGGCAGTTCAGGACGGCGAATCTGGCAACGATTTCGGCCAACAAGAGGCCCGTGACAACGACAACACCAAGGGGTCGTACACTGTACAGCTTCCCGACGGTCGTCTGCAGACTGTGACTTACTACGTCGAAGGAGACTCAGGCTACGTGGTCGATGTCAAGTACGACGGTGAGGCTCAGTACCCCGACTCTGATGAGGTCAGGTCCTACGCCCCACCCAGGCCACTTATGGCGCCCCCTAAGTTAGTGGAAACTCCCGTGTGGCCACCACCAGGAGGCTACCTCGACCCACCAACAACCACGTACATTCTACCACTATTTCGAATCTACAGTCATAGAAATTTTAATAATTTTATCCTGTCAATGAATAATATTAGAACAATATGGATTTGGGATATGTTATGCCTAAGCCATTTTATCTTAACCACATTCTTGAGCTCCTTACACAGTTTTGTAAATCACATTTTCTTCTTTTTTCAGACCCCAACTTCCTTATAATATTATTTTTCTGTTGAATGTGAATATCGTATATATTAAACTATTTATTAAACTAAGCAATACTTAAAAGAACCTTGCGTTATAAATTATTCCTCATCATTTGACCAGATAAATCGTGACCTCCACCAAATACCATTATTTTTTCACCAACAAAAAGCTTTAGGGAAATCAAAGCCTCTTGTTGTCAAATATATCCATCGAGGCTTCTCCTTGCCAAAGACTGAATATATTTGAAGAAGGAAAATTTGTACAGATTATTAGCACAGAAAATGACATTTTTAAACAAGAAATTCCACAAAATGTTGATCCGGGCGAGTAACTGAGGTTCGGTAGGAAGAGGTTGGGGAAAATATAATTTCAACTTTCAACTCACTAATCCTCCTAGAGCTGTTGTACACTGACTGGGGTGTGTGGTGGTGGCAGAGAACTTACTGTGGAAGCATCACTAGAATAGGGAAAGTGTTAAGGAGTGTTAGTTACATGACTAGCGAGGTTATTCTAAAACTATATCTTGCTCATGTGAGACCTCACTTGGATTATGTTGTTCAGTTTTGGTCTCCGTACTACAAAATGGATATAGAATCCTTTGAAAAAAGTCGGAGGAGAATGACAAGACTAATCCCGGGCATTAGGAACCTTGAATACAGAGACGGGTTCAAACATATTAATTTGTACTCTCTCGAGGGCTAAACAAAGGTGATATAGCAAAGGTACCCACACTATCCAACCAGGAGCGAACTCGTACCAATAGGTTTAAATTATACAAATTTAGATTTAGGCGCGAGATAGGTAAACACTGGTTTGGAAATAGAGTAGTGGATGAGTGGAACAAGTTACCAAACATTATCATTAACTGGTATACGCTGGATAGCTTCAAACATAGGTTGGATGGATATATGAGCGATAAGGGTTGGGTGTAAACGGGACTGCCCAGTATGGGCCAATTGTCCAGCTGCAGTTTCCTCCATTCATATGTTTTGTAACACTGAAGGAAACCAAATTGGACGTGAACCTCTTTCCGTTGAGGCAATGATGTCTTTTGTCTGCCATTAAAAAATCTTATCTAACGTGACTGGGACTGAGAGTGAAGGATCTATGGAGGATGAAGACGCCTGCATAAGAGAGGATAGAATTATTTGTAGCGGAACAAACATTTACGTGAATTCATAAAAGAGTTCGTGCTAATACGTAACACTGAGGCAATGAGCGTGATGGAGAAAAGACCATCAATAACTACAAATATTCCTCGACTAGATATAAAAAAAGATTATTAATGAGGCTAAGGAAGAACGATATTACGTGGGACATTTTGTAAGTATGAATCAATGCCAAAAGGCCTCTTGCTTCGGAAAGTCAAGCGCTGTTGCAATGGTGGATCGTAAGAGTGAAGAATCAAATATCAGTAATAATTCCTTCAGTACATAAGCTATACGGCTGATCATTGACTAGATTGTTGTTTATAAGTTACTGGTTAATATGAATATTGATTATCATTTTAATATATCATGGTTATTGTTGTGGCAAAGGAAATTGGGTGATAATTTGAAGGGTTGGGTTTATAATCTTTCTTTTAGGTTGGATGACTTGCGTTATCTTTCTATGAGGAGGAGAACACTGGATTGTAAAGAGTTTGGGGAGTACAGGAGACGGCCCAATGGAGAACTTTTTTTAGAATATGTAGGGAAACCTTTTCTGGGCCTGAAGAAATTATTAATTTTTTTCAAACTTTTTTATTTTTTGTTTTGTTTTACTTTTGACAGACGAATTTACAGCCATATTCTAATCCAGGTGAAGGATCATCCGCTCATCCTCCTGCATATTGGGATCACTGAACCACCAGGTGTGTTGGGAGGACGAATGGATGAATGGCTTATGAACTCTGAGATTAACGTGGTACAGGTAAACCAGATTAGTTTATTATTAATTTGGGTTCTTCAGCAGTCTCTTTGATTTTTTTAAGCAGACATTTTTTGTTTTGGATAACTTAATAACTACTTAAATGAAATCTCTTGAATGTTGAAAGTGTTTATACAGATGGATTAAATTGGTGTACTCTATAAGGGTGTTTTTTGCTATTTACAATAATGACACGAGAATGACAATAAAATAAGAAAACAAAGTTAATAATATTATGTTCTTGTATACTGGTCAATAACCTCTAGCATTTAAAAGCCCTGGTAAATAAAAACAGGTAGAGGCAGGTTCTTACATCACTGTCCTTGATTCTGTACCTGAAGTGAAAACCTCATGTAGTAAGTAGCCAGCGAGGTGAGTCGTAACGTGTCATAAAAAAGCAAGTCACCAGGAAAACCTGTCCTACAACGTTGTGTACGTCCAGGTATAAATAGAGGCATCAGGGTGGTGGTGGGCATCAGTTGTGATCACTACTGCATCATGAACACTAAGGTAGGCAGCTCCAGCTCTGTCTTGAGATATATGCTCGACTGAAGGATTTACCACTGGCAATACGTTCGCTTGTGCCCTAGCCAAAGTAGCCCGTACATTAATTCAGCAAGTGCTTCAAGTGCTGCCTCTGAGTCCTCGAGTCTTTATACGTGGAGTAGAGCGAATGAGTCACTATGATGTTTGAGGGTCAATGTGTGCTTGGTCTCAAATATTGGCGGGGGCATGGTGTGACAGATACGAGTAAATAGTACAGACTTTGTATTGATTCTCACCTTAGGCGAATACACAGGTGAATGCCGAGAGAAAATACTAAATGGGGAAGTTAAAACGTGAGTTCTCATTATGTTAAGAGACATAATCCTAACATGAATTAAATCTGTCTAGCTGAAGGAAGGTTTGGTATCTCTTTTTCTAATGTTTATGAGTGAGGCGATGTTTGATGAATAAAGTTAATAAATCACATGTTTTACAGGCACTTCTTCTGCTGGCTCTGGTGGCTGTGGCTGCCGCAGACAAACGCCCCGCGACGGGCTATGGTGCCCCGCCGGTAAGTCGTCAAGATTATATGATCATTTACGTGTTTCTTTGTTACTGAAGCTGCACAATATTGGTTTTTATAGGAAAGATAGGATATTTTTCTTAATGTATATCAGTTTTTAATGTCTAGTCTTAAAGGTGAGTTTTGGATAACGAGAACTACGTTGTGTGATGGGATTTTGCCTCCATTTGCAGGTGTCATCTGAGGAATCCGAGCCCCCCAAATATGGCTTCGACTGGGCAATTCAGGACGGCGAATCTGGCAACGACTTCGGCCAACAGGAGACCCGTGACAACGACCACACCAAGGGGTCGTACACTGTACAGCTTCCCGACGGTCGTCTGCAGACTGTGACTTACTACGTGGAAGGTGACTCAGGCTACGTGGTCGATGTCAAGTACGACGGTGAGGCTCAGTACCCCGACTCTGATGAGGTCAGGTCCTACGCCCCACCCAGGCCCACTTATGACACCCCCTAAGTTAGTGGAGACTCCCGTGTGGCCACCACCAGGAGGCTACCTCGACCCACCAACAACCACGTACATTCTACCACTATTTCGAATCTACAGTCATAGAAATTTTAATAATTTTATCCTGTCAATGAATAATATTAGAACAATATGGATTTGGGATATGTTATGCCTAAGCCATTTTATCTTAACCACATTCTTGAGCTCCTTACACAGTTTTGTAAATCACATTTTCTTCTTTTTTCAGACCCCAACTTCCTTATAATATTATTTTTCTGTTGAATGTGAATATCGTATATATTAAACTATTTATTAAACTAAGCAATACTTAAAAGAACTTTGCGTTATAAATTATTCCTCATCATTTGACCAGATAAATCGTGACCTCCACCAAATACCATTATTTTTCACCAACAAAAAGCTTTAGGGAAATCAAAGCCTCTTGTTGTCAAATATATCCATCGAGGCTTCTTCTTGCCAAAGACTGAATATATTTGAAGAAGGAAAATTTGTACAGATTATTAGCACAGAAAATGACATTCTTAAACAAGAAATTCCACAAAATGTTGATCCGGGCGAGTAACTGAGGTTCGGTAGGAAGAGGTTCAGGAAAATATAATTTCAACTTTCAACTCACTAATCCTCCTAGAGCTGTTGTACACTGACTGGGGTGTGTGGTGGTGGCAGAGAACTTACTGTGGAAGCATCACTAGAATAGGGAAAGTGTTAAGGAGTGTTAGTTACATGACTAGCGAGGTTATTCTAAAACTATATCTTGCTCATGTGAGACCTCACTTGGATTATGTTGTTCAGTTTTGGTCTCCGTACTACAAAATGGATATAGAATCCTTTGAAAAAAGTCGGAGGAGAATGACAAGACTAATCCCGGGCATTAGGAACCTTGAATACAGAGACGGGTTCAAACATATTAATTTGTACTCTCTCGAGGGCTAAACAAAGGTGATATAGCAAAGGTACCCACACTATCCAACCAGGAGCGAACTCGTACCAATAGGTTTAAATTAAATAAATTTAGATTTAGGCGCGAGATAGGTAAACACTGGTTTGGAAATAGAGTAGTGGATGAGTGGAACAAGTTACCAAACATTATCATTAACTGGTATACGCTGGATAGCTTCAAACATAGGTTGGATGGATATATGAGCGATAAGGGTTGGGTGTAAACGGGACTGCCCAGTATGGGCCAATTGTCCGGCTGCAGTTTCCTCCATTCTTATGTTTTGTAACACTGAAGGAAACCAAATTGGACGTGAACCTCTTTCCGTTGAGGCAATGATGTCTTTTGTCTGCCATTAAAAAATCTTATCTAACGTGACTGGGACTGAGAGTGAAGGATCTATGGAGGATGATGACACCTGCATAAGAGAGGATAGAATTTTTTGTAGCGGAACAAACATTTACGTGAATTCATAAAAGAGTTCGTGCTAATACGTAACACTGAGGCAATGAGCGTGATGGAGAAATGACCATCAATAACTACAAATATTCCTCGACTAGATATAAAAAAAGATTATTAATGAGGCTAAGGAAGAACGATATTACGTGGGACATTTTGTAAGTATGAATCAATGCCAAAAGGCCTCTTGCTTCGGAAAGTCAAGCGCTGTTGCAATGGTGGATCGTAAGAGTGAAGAATCAAATATCAGTAATAATTCCTTCAGTACATAAGCTATACGGCTGATCATTGACTAGATTGTTGTTTATAAGTTACTGGTTAATATGAATATTGATTATCATTTTAATATATCATGGTTATTGTTGTGGCAAAGGAAATTGGGTGATAATTTGAAGGGTTGGGTTTATAATCTTTCTTTTAGGTTGGATGACTTGCGTTATCTTTCTATGAGGAGGAGAACACTGGATTGTAAAGAGTTTGGGGAGTACAGGAGACGGCCCAATGGAGAACTGTTTTAGAATATGTAGGGAAACCTTTTCTGGGCCTGAAGAACTTATTAATTTTTTTCAAACTTTTTTATTTTTTGTTTTGTTTTACTTTTGACAGACGAATTTACAGCCATATTCTAATCCAGGTGAAGGATCATCCGCTCATCCTCCTGCATATTGGGATCACTGAACCACCAGGTGTGTTGGGAGGAGGAATGGATGAATGGCTTATGAACTCTGAGATTAACGTGGTACAGGTAAACCAGATTAGTTTATTATTAATTTGGGTTCTTCAGCAGTCTCTTTGATTTTTTTAAGCAGACATTTTTTGTTTTGAATAACTTAATAACTACTTAAATGAAATCTCTTGAATGTTGAAAGTGTTTATACAGATGGATTAAATTGGTGTAATCTATAAGGGTGTTTTTTGCTATTTACAATAATGACACGAGAATGACAATAAAATAAGAAAACAAAGTTAATAATATTATGTTCTTGTATACTGGTCAATAACCTCTAGCATTTAAAAGCCCTGGTAAATAAAAACAGGTAGAGGCAGGTTCTTACATCACTGTCCTTGATTCTGTACCTGAAGTGAAAACCTCATGTAGTAAGTAGCCAGCGAGGTGAGTCGTAACGTGTCATAAAAAAGCAAGTCACCAGGAAAACCTGTCCTACAACGTTGTGTACGTCCAGGTATAAATAGAGGCATCAGGGTGGTGGTGGGCATCAGTTGTGATCACTACTGCATCATGAACACTAAGGTAGGCAGCTCCAGCTCTGTCTTGAGATATATGCTCGACTGAAGGATTTACCACTGGCAATACGTTCGCTTGTGCCCTAGCCAAAGTAGCCCGTACATTAATTCAGCAAGTGCTTCAAGTGCTGCCTCTGAGTCCTCGAGTCTTTATACGTGGAGTAGAGCGAATGAGTCACTATGATGTTTGAGGGTCAATGTGTGCTTGGTCTCAAATATTGGCGGGGGCATGGTGTGACAGATACGAGTAAATAGTACAGACTTTGTATTGATTCTCACCTTAGGCGAATACACAGGTGAATGCCGAGAGAAAATACTAAATGGGGAAGTTAAAACGTGAGTTCTCATTATGTTAAGAGACATAATCCTAACATGAATTAAATCTGTCTAGCTGAAGGAAGGTTTGGTATATGTTTTTCTAATGTTTATGAGTGAGGCGATGTTTGATGAATAAAGTTAATAAATCACTTGTTTTACAGGCACTTCTCCTGCTGGCTCTGGTGGCTGTGGCTGCCGCAGACAAACGCCCCGCGACGGGCTATGGTGCCCCGCCGGTAAGTCGTCAAGATTATATGATCATTTACGTGTTTCTTTGTTACTGAAGCTATACAATACAGGTTTCTATAAGAAAGTTAGTATTTTTTCTTAATATATATCAGTTTTTAATGTCTAGTCTTAAAGTTGGGTTTTGGATAACGAGAACTACGTTGTGTGATGGGATTTTACTCGGATTTATAGGTGTCATCTGAGGAATCCGAGCCCCCCAAATATGGCTTCGACTGGGCAGTTCAGGACGGCGAATCTGGCAACGATTTCGGCCAACAAGAGGCCCGTGACAACGACAACACCAAGGGGTCGTACACTGTACAGCTTCCCGACGGTCGTCTGCAGACTGTGACTTACTACGTGGACGGTGACTCAGGCTACGTGGTCGATGTCAAGTACGACGGTGAGGCTCAGTACCCCGACTCTGATGAGGTCAGGTCCTACGCCCCACCCAGGCCCACTTATGGCGCCCCCTAAGTTAGTGGAGACTCCCGTGTGGCCACCACCAGGAGGCTACCTCGACCCACCAACAACCACGTACATTCTACCACTATTTCGAATCTACAGTCATAGAAATTTTAATAATTTTATCCTGTCATTGAATAATATTAGAACAATATGGATTTGGGATATGTTATGCCTAAGCCATTTTATCTTAACCACATTCTTGAGCTCCTTACACAGTTTTGTAAATCACATTTTCTTCTTTTTCCAGACCCCAACTTCCTTATAATATTATTTTTCTGTTGAATGTGAATATCGTATATATTAAACTATTTATTAAACTAAGCAATACTTAAAAGAACTTTGCGTTATAAATTATTCCTCATCATTTGACCAGATAAATCGTGACCTCCACCAAATACCATTATTTTTTCACCAACAAAAAGCTTTAGGGAAATCAAAGCCTCTTGTTGTCAAATATATCCATCGAGGCTTCTCCTTGCCAAAGACTGAATATATTTGAAGAAGGAAAATTTGTACAGATTATTAGCACAGAAAATGACATTCTTAAACAAGAAATTCCACAAAATGTTGATCCGGGCGAGTAACTGAGGTTCGGTAGGAAGAGGTTCAGGAAAATATAATTTCAACTTTCAACTCACTAATCCTCCTAGAGCTGTTGTACACTGACTGGGGTGTGTGGTGGTGGCAGAGAACTTACTGTGGAAGCATCACTAGAATAGGGAAAGTGTTAAGGAGTGTTAGTTACATGACTAGCGAGGTTATTCTAAAACTATATCTTGCTCATGTGAGACCTCACTTGGATTATGTTGTTCAGTTTTGGTCTCCGTACTACAAAATGGATATAGAATCCTTTGAAAAAAGTCGGAGGAGAATGACAAGACTAATCCCGGGCATTAGGAACCTTGAATACAGAGACGGGTTCAAACATATTAATTTGTACTCTCTCGAGGGCTAAACAAAGGTGATATAGCAAAGGTACCCACACTATCCAACCAGGAGCGAACTCGTACCAATAGGTTTAAATTATACAAATTTAGATTTAGGCGCGAGATAGGTAAACACTGGTTTGGAAATAGAGTAGTGGATGAGTGGAACAAGTTACCAAACATTATCATTAACTGGTATACGCTGGATAGCTTCAAACATAGGTTGGATGGATATATGAGCGATAAGGGTTGGGTGTAAACGGGACTGCCCAGTATTGGCCAATTGTCCGGCTGCAGTTTCCTCCATTCTTATGTTTTGTAACACTGAAGGAAACCAAATTGGACGTGAACCTCTTTCCGTTGAGGTAATGATGTCTTTTGTCTGCCATTAAAAAATCTTATCTAACGTGACTGGGACTGAGAGTGAAGGATCTATGGAGGATGAAGACATCTGCATAAGAGAGGATAGAATTTTTTGTAGCGGAACAAACATTTACGTGAATTCATAAAAGAGTTCGTGCTAATACGTAACACTGAGGCAATGAGCGTGATGGAGAAAAGACCATCAATAACTACAAATATTCCTCGACTAGATATAAAAAAAGATTATTAATGAGGCTAAGGAAGAACGATATTACGTGGGACATTTTGTAAGTATGAATCAATGCCAAAAGGCCTCTTGCTTCGGAAAGTCAAGCGCTGTTGCAATGGTGGATCGTAAGAGTGAAGAATCAAATATCAGTAATAATTCCTTCAGTACATAAGCTATACGGCTGATCATTGACTAGATTGTTGTTTATAAGTTACTGGTTAATATGAATATTGATTATCATTTTAATATATCATGGTTATTGTTGTGGCAAAGGAAATTGGGTGATAATTTGAAGGGTTGGGTTTATAATCTTTCTTTTAGGTTGGATGACTTGCGTTATCTTTCTATGAGGAGGAGAACACTGGATTGTAAAGAGTTTGGGGAGTACAGGAGACGGCCCAATGGAGAACTGTTTTAGAATATGTAGGGAAACCTTTTCTGGGCCTGAAGAACTTATTAATTTTTTTCAAACTTTTTTATTTTTTGTTTTGTTTTACTTTTGACAGACGAATTTACAGCCATATTCTAATCCAGGTGAAGGATCATCCGCTCATCCTCCTGCATATTGGGATCACTGAACCACCAGGTGTGTTGGGAGGAGGAATGGATGAATGGCTTATGAACTCTGAGATTAACGTGGTACAGGTAAACCAGATTAGTTTATTATTAATTTGGGTTCTTCAGCAGTCTCTTTGATTTTTTTAAGCAGACATTTTTTGTTTTGAATAACTTAATAACTACTTAAATGAAATCTCTTGAATGTTGAAAGTGTTTATACAGATGGATTAAATTGGTGTAATCTATAAGGGTGTTTTTTGCTATTTACAATAATGACACGAGAATGACAATAAAATAAGAAAACAAAGTTAATAATATTATGTTCTTGTATACTGGTCAATAACCTCTAGCATTTAAAAGCCCTGGTAAATAAAAACAGGTAGAGGCAGGTTCTTACATCACTGTCCTTGATTCTGTACCTGAAGTGAAAACCTCATGTAGTAAGTAGCCAGCGAGGTGAGTCGTAACGTGTCATAAAAAAGCAAGTCACCAGGAAAACCTGTCCTACAACGTTGTGCACGTCCAGGTATAAATAGAGGCATCAGGGTGGTGGTGGGCATCAGTTGTGATCACTACTGCATCATGAACACTAAGGTAGGCAGCTCCAGCTCTGTCTTGAGATATATGCTCGACTGAAGGATTTACCACTGGCAATACGTTCGCTTGTGCCCTAGCCAAAGTAGCCCGTACATTAATTCAGCAAGTGCTTCAAGTGCTGCCTCTGAGTCCTCGAGTCTTTATACGTGGAGTAGAGCGAATGAGTCACTATGATGTTTGAGGGTCAATGTGTGCTTGGTCTCAAATATTGGCGGGGGCATGGTGTGACAGATACGAGTAAATAGTACAGACTTTGTATTGATTCTCACCTTAGGCGAATACACAGGTGAATGCCGAGAGAAAATACTAAATGGGGAAGTTAAAACGTGAGTTCTCATTATGTTAAGAGACATAATCCTAACATGAATTAAATCTGTCTAGCTGAAGGAAGGTTTGGTATATGTTTTTCTAATGTTTATGAGTGAGGCGATGTTTGATGAATAAAGTTAATAAATCACTTGTTTTACAGGCACTTCTCCTGCTGGCTCTGGTGGCTGTGGCTGCCGCAGACAAACGCCCCGCGACGGGCTATGGTGCCCCGCCGGTAAGTCGTCAAGATTATATGATCATTTACGTGTTTCTTTGTTACTGAAGCTATACAATACAGGTTTCTATAAGAAAGTTAGTATTTTTTCTTAATATATATCAGTTTTTAATGTCTAGTCTTAAAGTTGGGTTTTGGATAACGAGAACTACGTTGTGTGATGGGATTTTACTCGGATTTATAGGTGTCATCTGAGGAATCCGAGCCCCCCAAATATGGCTTCGACTGGGCAGTTCAGGACGGCGAATCTGGCAACGATTTCGGCCAACAAGAGGCCCGTGACAACGACAACACCAAGGGGTCGTACACTGTACAGCTTCCCGACGGTCGTCTGCAGACTGTGACTTACTACGTGGACGGTGACTCAGGCTACGTGGTCGATGTCAAGTACGACGGTGAGGCTCAGTACCCCGACTCTGATGAGGTCAGGTCCTACGCCCCACCCAGGCCCACTTATGGCGCCCCCTAAGTTAGTGGAGACTCCCGTGTGGCCACCACCAGGAGGCTACCTCGACCCACCAACAACCACGTACATTCTACCACTATTTCGAATCTACAGTCATAGAAATTTTAATAATTTTATCCTGTCAATGAATAATATTAGAACAATATGGATTTGGGATATGTTATGCCTAAGCCATTTTATCTTAACCACATTCTTGAGCTCCTTACACAGTTTTGTAAATCACATTTTTTCTTTTTCCAGACCCCAACTTCCTTATAATATTATTTTTCTGTTGAATGTGAATATCGTATATATTAAACTATTTATTAAACTAAGCAATACTTAAAAGAACTTTGCGTTATAAATTATTCCTCATCATTTGACCAGATAAATCGTGACCTCCACCAAATACCATTATTTTTCACCAACAAAAAGCTTTAGGGAAATCAAAGCCTCTTGTTGTCAAATATATCCATCGAGGCTTCTCCTTGCCAAAGACTGAATATATTTGAAGAAGGAAAATTTGTACAGATTATTAGCACAGAAAATGACATTCTTAAACAAGAAATTCCACAAAATGTTGATCCGGGCGAGTAACTGAGGTTCGGTGGGAAGAGGTTCAGGAAAATATAATTTCAACTTTCAACTCACTAATCCTCCTAGAGCTGTTGTACACTGACTGGGGTGTGTGGTGGTGGCAGAGAACTTACTGTGGAAGCATCACTAGAATAGGGAAAGTGTTAAGGAGTGTTAGTTACATGACTAGCGAGGTTATTCTAAAACTATATCTTGCTCATGTGAGACCTCACTTGGATTATGTTGTTCAGTTTTGGTCTCCGTACTACAAAATGGATATAGAATCCTTTGAAAAAAGTCGGAGGAGAATGACAAGACTAATCCCGGGCATTAAGAACCTTGAATACAGAGACGGGTTCAAACATATTAATTTGTACTCTCTCGAGGGCTAAACAAAGGTGATATAGCAAAGGTACCCACACTATCCAACCAGGAGCGAACTCGTACCAATAGGTTTAAATTATACAAATTTAGATTTAGGCGCGAGATAGGTAAACACTGGTTTGGAAATAGAGTAGTGGATGAGTGGAACAAGTTACCAAACATTATCATTAACTGGTATACGCTGGATAGCTTCAAACATAGGTTGGATGGATATATGAGCGATAAGGGTTGGGTGTAAACGGGACTGCCCAGTATGGGCCAATTGTCCGGCTGCAGTTTCCTCCATTCTTATGTTTTGTAACACTGAAGGAAACCAAATTGGACGTGAACCTCTTTCCGTTGAGGCAATGATGTCTTTTGTCTGCCATTAAAAAATCTTATCTAACGTGACTGGGACTGAGAGTGAAGGATCTATGGAGGATGATGACACCTGCATAAGAGAGGATAGAATTTTTTGTAGCGGAACAAACATTTACGTGAATTCATAAAAGAGTTCGTGCTAATACGTAACACTGAGGCAATGAGCGTGATGGAGAAATGACCATCAATAACTACAAATATTCCTCGACTAGATATAAAAAAAGATTATTAATGAGGCTAAGGAAGAACGATATTACGTGGGACATTTTGTAAGTATGAATCAATGCCAAAAGGCCTCTTGCTTCGGAAAGTCAAGCGCTGTTGCAATGGTGGATCGTAAGAGTGAAGAATCAAATATCAGTAATAATTCCTTCAGTACATAAGCTATACGGCTGATCATTGACTAGATTGTTGTTTATAAGTTACTGGTTAATATGAATATTGATTATCATTTTAATATATCATGGTTATTGTTGTGGCAAAGGAAATTGGGTGATAATTTGAAGGGTTGGGTTTATAATCTTTCTTTTAGGTTGGATGACTTGCGTTATCTTTCTATGAGGAGGAGAACACTGGATTGTAAAGAGTTTGGGGAGTACAGGAGACGGCCCAATGGAGAACTGTTTTAGAATATGTAGGGAAACCTTTTCTGGGCCTGAAGAACTTATTAATTTTTTTCAAACTTTTTTATTTTTTGTTTTGTTTTACTTTTGACAGACGAATTTACAGCCATATTCTAATCCAGGTGAAGGATCATCCGCTCATCCTCCTGCATATTGGGATCACTGAACCACCAGGTGTGTTGGGAGGAGGAATGGATGAATGGCTTATGAACTCTGAGATTAACGTGGTACAGGTAAACCAGATTAGTTTATTATTAATTTGGGTTCTTCAGCAGTCTCTTTGATTTTTTTAAGCAGACATTTTTTGTTTTGAATAACTTAATAACTACTTAAATGAAATCTCTTGAATGTTGAAAGTGTTTATACAGATGGATTAAATTGGTGTAATCTATAAGGGTGTTTTTTGCTATTTACAATAATGACACGAGAATGACAATAAAATAAGAAAACAAAGTTAATAATATTATGTTCTTGTATACTGGTCAATAACCTCTAGCATTTAAAAGCCCTGGTAAATAAAAACAGGTAGAGGCAGGTTCTTACATCACTGTCCTTGATTCTGTACCTGAAGTGAAAACCTCATGTAGTAAGTAGCCAGCGAGGTGAGTCGTAACGTGTCATAAAAAAGCAAGTCACCAGGAAAACCTGTCCTACAACGTTGTGCACGTCCAGGTATAAATAGAGGCATCAGGGTGGTGGTGGGCATCAGTTGTGATCACTACTGCATCATGAACACTAAGGTAGGCAGCTCCAGCTCTGTCTTGAGATATATGCTCGACTGAAGGATTTACCACTGGCAATACGTTCGCTTGTGCCCTAGCCAAAGTAGCCCGTACATTAATTCAGCAAGTGCTTCAAGTGCTGCCTCTGAGTCCTCCAGTCTTTATACGTGGAGTAGAGCGAATGAGTCACTATGATGTTTGAGGGTCAATGTGTGCTTGGTCTCAAATATTGGCGGGGGCATGGTGTGACAGATACGAGTAAATAGTACAGACTTTGTATTGATTCTCACCTTAGGCGAATACACAGGTGAATGTCGAGAGAAAATACTAAATGGGGAAGTTAAAACGTGAGTTCTCATTATGTTAAGAGACATAATCCTAACATGAATTAAATCTGTCTAGCTGAAGGAAGGTTTGGTATCTCTTTTTCTAATGTTTATGAGTGAGGCGATGTTTGATGAATAAAGTTAATAAATCACTTGTTTTACAGGTACTTCTCCTGCTGGCTCTGGTGGCTGTGGCTGCCGCAGACAAACGCCCCGCGACGGGCTATGGTGCCCCGCCGGTAAGTCGTCAAGATTATATGATCATTTACGTGTTTCTTTGTTACTGAAGCTATACAATACAGGTTTTTATAGGAAAGATAGGATATTTTTCTTAATGTATATCAGTTTTTAATGTCTAGTCTTAAAGGTGAGTTTTGGATAACGAGAACTACGTTGTGTGATGGGATTTTACCTCCATTTACAGGTGTCATCTGAGGAATCCGAGCCCCCCAAATATGGCTTCGACTGGGCAATTCAGGACGGCGAATCTGGCAACGACTTCGGCCAACAGGAGACCCGTGACAACGACCACACCAAGGGGTCGTACACTGTACAGCTTCCCGACGGTCGTCTGCAGACTGTGACTTACTACGTGGACGGTGACTCAGGCTACGTGGTCGATGTCAAGTACGACGGTGAGGCTCAGTACCCCGACTCTGATGAGGTCAGGTCCTACGCCCCACCCAGGCCCACTTATGGCGCCCCCTAAGTTAGTGGAAACTCCCGTGTGGCCACCACCAGGAGGCCACCTCGACCCACCAACAACCACGTACACTCTACCACTGCTACGAGCCTACAGTCATAGGGACTAGAAATACTTTTCGAAATAACATAGACCAGCGATTAGTGAGGGTCTTATTTTTCCAGAACTTTTCTCACATTTCTTCTTAATCAGTGTAAGAGACTGAGGTCTTCCTCGCTCTTAACTCCCGTCTTATATATTTTCCTGTATTATTTTATTGTACATTTGTTAAATTATACATTATTTATTAAACTTTCTGCTGCCTGAAGATATTTTGTTTTCAAACTTCTTCCTCAGACCTTCTTAGTGTGTGAGTCCTTCAGAGTGTGTCAGACCTTCTTAGTGTGTCAGACCTTCAGAGTGTGTCAGACCTTCTTAGTGTGTCAGACCTTCAGTGTGTGTCAGACTGCATGACTTCACTATAATTGGTTTTAATTTTCACCATCTCCACTGATCCCTTCACTCGGGAACGCCAAATTTATTATTTTATTTAGTTAACGCCAGACGGTCTTATTCAACACAGAGGCCCCCTTACACAAATGCTTAAAATCCAATCTGGTTTGGATAATAGATTTACTTCTAAATGCCCCTAAACTTCGCAATAGAAATTATTTTTTATGATTTAACATTAGAGGTATGCGATGAAGTCTGTGTTTGAATTGGCGTGTGTTGAGGCAGAAATTAGAATGCCAAACTTTTTTTTTTTTGGTAACAGAGTTTAATAAACAATTTATCATTAACAAGATATACATTTAACAGGTATCGGTATGTATAACAGAACATAGAAAGAGAGGCGGAAACAAGATGAACATAATAACATCAACTGTTTAACAAAAATGGATCAACAAAGAGAAAGATCACAGGTTTATTGTTTCGAAAGTTATCCCTTAAAAGACAAACATCGAGAGTACCTTTGAGTTCGTAACATCGGTGGACTGCTCATAGGCTGCTGGTGGAAAGTTCTAACCTCCTGGGTGACTGACACACAGTAGCCTATACTATATAGGGTATATCTTACCGACTGAATCGTACCGGCGTTTAGAGCCGTACTCTTTAGACTCATGAGAGTCGGGGGAATGAGCCTCACCCTCGTACTTGACCTCGGCCACGTAGCCTGAGTCACCCTCCACGTAGTAAGTCACAGTCTGGATACGACTGTCAGGAAGCTTCACGTAGTACGACCCCTTTCTTACATCTACCATCACAGTTTATATTACTTCCCAGATACACAAAACTTCCCCCGTTGCTGGTCACCTTCAAGTTGAACATACACCATAAGTCTTTGATAGTTTCGAGCCTCAGTTATCTGTGGTATAATTTTATTTATGCTTGTGAGATCAAATTATTTCATCTACAAAAGGTTTAGCAATATCTGTGAGAGGATAAAGCTGCTACCAAAGCTGCCTAACTTAGTGTTCATGGTGCAGTAGTGTTGACAACTGATACTTATTACCAGGTTGATGACTATTTATACCCAGACGTACACAACAATGCTAGACAAGTTTCTCCAATGACCTTCATTTATGTGACAAAGGTTACGAAGATTCATGTCACCGGCTCATTACTTAATCCCGTTTTCACTTTCAGAACCGAGTGAGGGGGCCAGTGATGTAAGAACCTTGAGTGGCATTCGACAATCACACAAAAACGTTTCGAGTTGTTGTATCAAAACCTTTGTAATGTCAACGTTCATACCTCATTTAACTAGATATACTCGTTGTGAATTTATGGTATTTGTCCAATTGTTTATAAACGATATGGCGAGTTAAACCTCTGTTCACGTGAAAATCATTATATATCACCTAACGATAATAATCCCTTAGATAACAAGTCATATATGAAGCTGAATTTCTCGATATCAATGATTATGGCGAACAGTTCTAAGAAGAAATATGTAAAGTCCTAAATAGTATTTCTCTCAATGCTAAACTGTATTTTTGTTACAACTTTATGGGCATTAGGCCGAGGGGTAGATTCATTATAATGTAGGGTGTCCCAGAAAAATGTCCCTGTCTGCTCTCTGCCTCCTTGCCTGCTCTCTGCCTTCCTTCCTTCCTCCCTCCAACTCACAGTGTCTCAGGAAGCAGGCAAGGCGGGGGGAGAGGGAGGGATGGAGGGATATTTTTATGGAACACCCTGTACCTACATTTGGAAATATATTTACTGCGGTGAACCAATAATTCGCCCTTACTGTGCAACTGATCTCTTAGTGTTTAGCTTAAGTCAGTGTTTTCTGTACTGTCATTGTAACTTGTATTAGAAAATTTTTATATACCTTATCATCTACATTTGATGTTTATTTCCTGCATGAGTCTTAAGTATTACTGTATGATAAACTAAAAATACTGGTAAAAAAATTTCAAACTATTCCCACTTCTTTTTTAATATCTCGCCTTATTTGTTCTATTTCTTATATATTATGTGTACGTACCGCCACGTCTTAAGCTAACTCAGACCACCTGCTTCTTCAGATTTTTATTTTGTCTTGCCAATATTAATCAATGTCTGTACAGTTAATCTAATTGTGTCGATTATAATACATTCATGTTCTAACGTTATAAACAGACACAAGCAACATTATTAAACAAGATGTAGGGATAAAAAAATATTCAGGGAATCTTTATTTTCGATATTGACAGGTACCAATTTCCTCCAGTGTGGGGTGTAAAGGCGTTAGGGCATACCATAGCCAGCTTGTGTGCCTGGTTTCATCCCTCGTGTTGTCTAAATTGAAGTGTTGGTTCCACAAGTGTCAGAAACTTTGAGATATTTAAGGATAAGTGAGGCTGTTGGGAAAGTACAGTATGTTGTATAATTTATGGAGGAATGTAAATTACCGCTTTTATATAGGTAGAGATACAATGGGAGGTCATATTGTACTTTTTTATTTTTTATTTATAACTAAATCTTACTTTTCGCTCTGTTTTTTCATAATCAATATTTAAAACCGGTATAATGATCTCTTTGTTGTTGTATTTTCTCAGACAAAACATATAAAATATTTTGATTACAATATTACCTTAAGTGTTCATGTCTTGGAAGTAATATTATTGCTGGTGGTGACAAGCATTAATGCTGAACTGAATACAAAAGACTTCATTTTTTTCTCATGTGGGCTTCGTCATCAAGAACAAAGAAATATAAACAAGTGTTAAATATTATTAATCATCCGTTTTTTTCCTCGATGTGATAAGAAATATAATGTTTGTTTTGGAATGCTGTGAGTAATATTGGTGCCAAGTTAAAAACCAAACTCATTAATACTATGGTGTATGGGGGATTATATGCAGATTATCAATGCATCTCCAAACACCAGGAAAAAGAAATAGTCAATAAACTGTTTTAAGTAACATTCTTTAATAAACAACTTCACAATATTCACATTCAACAAATAAGAATAACAGGAAAGAAAACAGACGATAGTAACAAGAGGACCTGTAGCTTCAACTGTTTTAAGACGATTAACAAACAGATAGAGAATAACAGGTCAGTTTGGCTTCGTATACAACACTGCTTAATGGATAAGCATAAAGGTCTTTTTTTGTAGCATTGTAACAGTTGTTGACCGTACGTGAGCTAGTGGTTGGACTGAACATACTCTAAGACTCGTGAGAATAGCCCTTGTATTCGTAAGAGTCGGGGTAATGAGCCTCACCCTCATACGTGACCTCGGCCACGTAGCCTGAGTCACCGTCCACGTAGTAAGTCACAGTTTGGTGACGACTGTCGGGAAGCTGCACGTAGTATGACCCCTGGGTGTGGTCACCATCACGGCTCTCCTTGTGACCGAAGTCGTTACCATATTCCTCGTCCTTTACTGACCATTCGAAGTCATACTTGGCGGGTTCATATTCGTCAGAGCCCTGTAAATTAAAGCACAACTCTTATACGTAATGTAGAATTCGTATCCAACAAAACAAAAATCAAAGTAGTCAATTGAGATATAAAAGTCTAAATACAAATTAATAATCACGTACATGATCTTCATGACTGTCATGGGGGGCTTCATAGTATAAAGGCCGTTCATCTGCGGCAGCCACAGCCACCATAGCCAGCAGGAGAAGTACCTGTAAAACAAGTGATTAATTAACTTATCGTTTAACCAGCATCACTTCATTCATCAACAGTTAAAACAAGAGATAATAAATCTTCTCTCAGCTTGGTTGGTTGAGTTCATATTGGGTCTATATCATGTATCATTGGATGAACAGGATAAAGCTGCTACCAGAGCTGCCTACCTTAGTGTTCATGGTGCAGTAGTGTTGACAACTGATGCCCATCACCAGGTTGGTGCCTCTATTTATACCTGGACGTACACAACCGTGCAGGACAGGTTTCTCCAGTGACCTTCACATATGTGACAAAGGTTACAAACAACGTTCTCACTGGCACCTTACTTCATCAAGTTTTTACTCTCACTTCAGATTGGTGGGCAGTGATGTACGAACCTTCGAAGCTGTCTAGTGACCACACAAACGTTATGTTTTTACTCATCGTATTAAAGACTTAATAACATGCTTTATTCTATACAGTGTACTTATTTATCTAACCTGACCTGTTGTGTGTTAAGGACTTTGTAATTTGTGAGTCCGTTCATATGAACGTCAATATCGCTGAACTAAGACTGATGACCACTGAGATATGGAGCAGCATTGGACCTTATCAATGACGCTGAAGGTCTCGACATCTGTGACCGAGAATGAGAGTTGTGAAAAACAAATATGTGAGCCCTGTTATATCCCTTCTCTTAATGATGTAATATTTCTTTTACAGTGCAGTATATGCGTTATAGACAATTAAAGGTCTTATTGCCCTTCAGGAAGCCTTTTCTGTATACGGGTCGGGAGCTGCCGATCCTTGCCAGAGTTTATCTTGTAGTATTGTTCTCTTACATCTTAAAAGAGTAGCAGAGTTTTCGTTCATAAATAATATTGGCTTTATTTCCCTGTGAGGCTGTTGTAAGTCATGAAAGAAACTGTCAGCTGTGAACTCTGTGTATAAACAATCCCTGTGGATACAGTATTTGTATATCTGTTAAAACAATAGGATGCAGTAAAAATTTTATCCTCTTCGCTCCTTGACAACTTACTAGCCAGTGAGACTCGTACAGGTTCCTGGAAGTACCTGAACGTGTGTCAGTATTGGTCTGGCCTGGAATTAAATGGGATCTCACTTGGTGTTGTCACGGACCTCTGTTACAGGCATTTCCAAAGTCTACAATTAATATATTATTCTTGTTGCAGGGACACAGCAGTGAGCTTTTATGGCCCACGACTTTTTTTTAATATCCTGAAATTTGCGCTGGACCATCGCCTTCTCCTGACGGGTAGTAACAGTTTCAGTGAGAAACTGAGTGTTGCTTTTTCCGGTCAACGATGGCATCACGTTTAGTAGAGAGAAGTAACTGGATTTCTCGGTTATTTTCATCAAACAAATACTGATGCTTTCTTTTGGACTGGCCTAGGGTCTCGCTGCAGGTATTCGTGATGGCGGCTTTTAGGGTATCCCATTGGGTGCCTACATTAACAAAAAAAGGAACTGTGATATCATGATAATTTCATGTATTCAGTGAACCTATGGACAGGAATATTTATGTTGAAAAACAAGGACTGAGATTTATGGTGTTCAGGACAGCAATTTCTGTCCTGCCTTGAGGGTGTGAGACATAGAACGACTTCAGAAGACCACCGAATACCTTCAGCATCAAGTGACTACACAAGATAATGAGGACATCACTAACATGACTTTATATCAGATGAAAGACTTCTCGGTGATGTACAGTATAAGTGAAGTTTGCTGATTGAAGATCCAAGAAAGCCAAGAAAAGCGTCTAAAGATAAGTATTTAAAGATTAAAAGTCCACACTTCTTAGAGGGTTAGTTAAGGAAGTTACTGGATACAGAGAGGAGACAGAGTTCTTGTTGCAGCACATTAGCCCAGTTTGCAGTTGGATTTGCTTGAATTAGGCATTTCTATAAAACCAAAATGATCAGGGGAAGAAACCCACCAAGATCCTCCCTGACAACAGAGACACAAGATTACACAACTTAGACGTAACTTGAAGCTCATGGAAACATCGATTATGTTGGTCATAGTAGAATATTTCCTTTTCCTTGTGCTTCGTCATCATGAACAAGTTATGACTCTTGTTAGTCAATATTTATCAGTATTCTGGTTTCTGTATGTGTATGAATACTGGGACTTTTTCAGTACAATAAGTATGTTTATTTATCAAAAGAAATATTGTTAACAAAGACACTCAACAATAGATATAACTTATGAATCTTTGTCGGAGGAGTCAGTTTCTACGACGTTAAGAACTAAGGGAATATTTAGAGTACAAATTATTTCATGTCATGTAATTTAATATATAACTGTATATACAATATTCACATTCAACAAATACGTATGACAGTAAAGAAAATAAGGGATGAACAACAAGGAGGACTTCTAGCCTTAACCATTTAACAAGATGAAGACGGAAATAGAAAAATTATAGTTAACATCACAAATAACAGGTCGATAGGAAGTCGTTCATTATACTCTTTAAGAAGATAAACATCCAGTTGGTTCACTGTATCTTCGCAACAGTAGTGGACCATACATAAGTTGTTGGTGGAGGTGATGTTGTCTCCTGAGTGATTGACGCTCGTGAGCCTCCACTCACTCCATCGACGCTAGGGGCTCCTTACTCAGGTCTGGATGAGATGTGATTCTAAGACTCGTGAGAGTCGGGGGCGCCGTATTGGGATTTGGGTGGTTTGTACTCATCAGACTCGGGGTAATGAGCCTCACCTTCGTATTTGGCATCGGCAATGTAGCCTGAGTCACCCTCCACATAGTAAGTCACAGTCTGCAGACGACCGTCGGGAAGGTGCACGTAGTACGACCCCTGGGTGTGGTCACCATCACGGCTCTCCTGGTGACCGAAGTCGTTGCCGGATTCCTCGTCTTCTACTGACCACTCGAAGTCATACTTGGCGGGCTCATGCTCTTCAGAGGAGTCCTGTAAAGAAAAATAAATCCCATCAATAATCTCTTACTGCTCTTATGCAAAGCGCATGTAGTGCATTCTCAGTAAGTGGTATGAATATTAAATAGATTATCTTCATGACTTACATGCGGGGCACCATAGCTTCCGGGGAGGTCATCTGCGACAGCCACAGCCACCAAAGCCAACAGGAGAAGTACCTGTAAATGTATGCACCCATTAACATTTTATCCAGCCAGCCTAATTCTAAACGGTTAAAAAGTGATACTAAACCTTTCTCCAGCTTGTCTGGTCACTTTCATGTTGGATATATACCATTAGCCTGACCTCTCTCGAGTTAGTGTCCTATTGTCATTTAGATATTCTGAGCTTACATATATACCCCCTGAGATGAGAGCCAAAAGAGACACATTAAGTAATCTGCTTTTAACAAAATGACAGTTCAAATTATTGATAATATGAGCTGTTACAACTGCAGAGTATTTAGCAATATCTGGAAGAGGATAAAGCTGCTGCCAGAGCTGCCTACCTTAGTGTTCATGGTGCAGTAGTGTTAACAACTGATGCCCTTCACCAGGTTGGTGCCTCTATTTATACCTGGACGTACACAACGATGCAGGACAGGTTTCTCCAGTGACCTTCGTATACGTGAGGAAGATTACAAAAAACCTGCTCGCTGGCTCCTTACTTCATCAAGTTTTTACTTTAAGTTGAATAGTGATGTAACAACCTTCGGTTTCGGAGGCGACCACATAAATAACACATTCTTGAATACTGTAATAGAGACTTTATAATGTTAATGTTCGCAGTGGAGTTCATAGCGTATCCCGTACACATTTTCCCAAATTATAAGTCATATCAAGTAAATTATATCATTTCTCAGTAAGTGAAGATATAATCTCGTTTACAAATGAATTTCTCACAAAAAAAATAAAGACAGTATGTGATAGCGTATTTTTATATTGTTACTTCTTGTTACTCTTACTTATTTTTTCCTTATTCTCAGGCACAAATAACGGCATGCTGAAAAGTAGTGCCTCCAATTTTCTCTTGAAGTGCAGTCAACATACAGTAAATATTCTCGCCCATTGCTGTGAAGTTTTATAGTTCTGCTACTAGAGGTCTCGCGGTAGTGACTCAGTAAACATGAGTACTGTTCACCGTTGGGCAAAGCGTGTGGTTGATGCAGACATTTGACAAGCCAAACTGCATCATGAACAACGTAGCGGAAGACAATAAAAGCTACTAGCGAGGATCACCAACAACGCACTGATGAGATCAAACAGAACGGACGAATATCTAACTCAGCACTAACTACCAACCTCGACATTAGCTAGCGTTGGTAATGTCGGGTACCGCAGAGTGTATACGTGGTGGGCTCCCGGAATGCTGACTGATACAACAAAGAAGAGGCAGTTGGACGTTTCCTTAGAGTTGTTGTTGTAACATGAACGCGAAGGTGACGTATTTTTATGCCATATTGTGACTGGAGATAGAAGTTGGATGCACAATTACGACACAGGAGGAAAGAGACAGTCAATGGCATACCGTCACAAAGTTTCACTAGGACAAAAAAAAAGTTAAAACCCCCTAATATCTGTCGGAAAACTCCTGCTTACTGTTTTCTGGGACGGTAATGGTGTCTCCAGCTCAGAATTCATGTCAAGTAGTACCACCATCAACCCTGTGCACTACAAAATTTCAGAGAGACTGAAGACATGATTTTAAGATTTTGTCCTGACATTCAGATGGTTGGTCTCCAGCAAGACAATGCTTGACCTCACATGAGTGCCCTAACATCTGAAGGAATTCATCGCTGTGATTTCGCTGTCTCTGGCCTCCCACCATACCGATCAGATCTGGTTCCGTCAGATTTCCACTAAGTCCCCAAATTTAAGAAACATCTTCGAGGACGACGTTTCTCTTTGGATGATAGAGCACAGACAGCTGTGAGGAATTGGTCTCGTCAACAAGTCACAGTTTTATTGTAATGGGACCAAGAAACTGTTTGAACGTTGACAAAAGTGAGAAGACCAGAGAGAAGTAACCGGGTCAAACTTAAGAATAAACTTTAATGTAGGTGACTGATTTGTTGTAATATCACGTCCCGTTTCAGAGTAACTAATTAGAAGGCATAACTTTTCAACATGCCTACAAATCTTTAATACAAAGATTAATTTTCAAAATTTAGAGTAAACACACACACACACACACACACACACACACACACACACACACACACACCGAAGGGTCAAGACCACCGAAGGGTCAAGACGTAACCTGGCGCTCCTCTCGGAGCAGCCAGGTCAACTGTTATGTTGGCCCATACCAACTCCCTTCCCTGAACCCTCCTCCCCACCGGAATATCAACATGTTCTCGCCAGAAGTTACTATTTCATCTAGGAAAGGAATGGAACCAGTGTTAAACAGAGGTGAACAGTGGTGAACAGTGCTTAAGTCAGTGAGAACAACTCAACAGTAACAGTGGTACCCAAGTTGACCTTCACACAGTGAGGTCCCAGGTACCCAGTGATAACGGCCCGTGAGACCCAACAACCAGCGATGTGTTAATCCGTCTACGATAGGAAGGCCTGGAACCACACCTCACTCATATAACACCATCTGTGAGGGAATTACTACACCACGTGAGGCCCCTCATAACACCATATGTGAAGGAGTTACTACACCATGAGGCCCCTCATACACCATCTGTGAGGGTACTACACCACGTGAGGCCCCTCATAACACCATCTGTGAGGGAATTACTACACCACGTGAGGCCCCTCATAACACCATCTGTGAGGGAATTACTACACCACGTGAGCCCCTCATAACACCATCTGTGAGGGAATACTACACCACGTGAGGCCCCTCATAACACCATCTGTGAGGGAATTACTACACCACGTGAGGCCCCTCATAACACCATCTGTGAGAGAATTACTACACCACGTGAGGCCCCTCATAACACCATCTGTGAGGGAACTACTACACCACGTGAGGTCCCTCCTAACACCATCTGGGAGGGAGTTACTACACTACGTTTTTGCTGTTCAACACCTACAAAAATCTATATGTTCACTGTATGTTCCTTTACCTTTCTCTAATGAAGGCTTTTGTTAAACCACCAATGTATGTAATAAGTCATTTATGCCCAATGTATATTTTCAGCCTTCGGGCTGCAGAACTTTTTCAATAAACCGTCAATTATTATTATTATTATTATTATTACACACACACACACACACACACACACACACATACACACGGTATGTGATGAAAGTTAGCCATTATGCTGCCAAGATTTTAGGGAAAATGTAAAATACAATTCATTTTAAATTACATAGTTTAATAAATAACTCATTATGTACAGCATTCACATCCAACAAATAAGTAACCAATAAGTAACAAATAAGTCAAGAAAATAGGAGCTGATAAAGGAAGACCTCTGTCCTCAAGTAATGAAGCTCAAAAAATAACTTAAAGAAACTTTAACATCACAAATAACAGGTCGATAGTGAGTCATTAATTATACCCTTTAAGAAGACAAACATAAAGCTGTTTCACTGTATCTTCGTAACAGTAGTGGACCATACATAAGTTGTTGGTGGAGGCGATGTTGTCGCCTGAGTGTTGAACGCTCGTGAGCCTCCACTCATTCCATCGACACACGGGGCTCCTTACTTAGGTCTGGATGAGATGTAATTCTAAGACTCGTGAGAGTCGGGGGCGCCGTATTGGGATTTGGGTGGTTTGTACTCATCAGACTCGGGGTAATGAGCCTCACCGTCGTATTTGACATCGGCAATGTAGCCTGAGTCACCCTCCACATAGTAAGTCACAGTCTGCAGACGACCGTCGGGAAGGTGCGCGTAGTACGACCCCTGGGTGTGGTCACCATCACGGCTCTCCTGGTGACCGAAGTCGTTATCAGACTCGTCGTCTTTTACTGACCACTCGAAGTCATATTTGGCGGGCTCATGCTCCTCAGAGGAGTCCTGTAAAGAAAGTACATCAAAACTTTTAAGTAACTTTCCATAACATGTTTACAGGTAAATAATCATGTAGGTAATCCTATTTGAATAATACATCATTCTATCAACTGTTCTTGATTATATCATAAACTCCACGTAGTACATCGCCAGTAGGAGGCCTAAATTCCAATAATCACTCGGGTGTTCTTCATAGTTTACCTCGGGAGCACCATAGCCTATGGGGAGTTTGTCCGCGGCAGCAACAGCCACCACAGCCAGCAGGAGAAGTACCTGTAACGTAAGTAATGAATTAACTTATTATTCGACCACTATCACCTCATTTAGAGAGAGTCGAAACAATAATAAATCGTGTTCAGTTTGGCTGGTCACCTTCAAGGTGGATATCCTGTAGATCACTAAGAGATGGTTCACCCCTCTGTGTCATAGTTTCCTATCCTTGATTCAAGTCTTTTGGATATGAAAGGTGATTGAATATCCTGTTGTTGAGGCAATATGTTCAAGTCAATGATAATTCTAGTGGCTGCGGCTACAGAGGATATGAATATATCTATAAGTAATTGTAGCTGCTGCTAGATGTGCCCACCTTAGTGTTCATGGTGCAGTAGTGTTAACAACTGATGCCCATCACCAGGTTGGTGCCTCTATTTATACCTGGACGTACACAACGATGCAGGGCACGTTTCTCCAGTGACCTTCACATATGTGACAAAGGTTACAAAGAACGTGGTCACTGGCACCTTACTTCATCAAGTTTTTACTCTCACTTCAGATTGGTGGGCAGTGATGTACGAACCTTCGAAGCTGTCTAGTGACCACACAAACGCGAAGCTGTATAGTGACCACACAAACGTTATGTTTTTATCATTGTAAAAAAATATTTAATAATGTCAATGTTCACACCACTTCGTATATAAAGTATTCGGTTATTCAAATTGACCTGTTCTTAGTTAAGGTCTTCATGAATCATAGTTGCCGAAGTGAGAGACAGTATCACTGTATTTTACCAAAGTTAAAATCACGGATATGCTAAGGCACATATTAATAGTTGAATTTCTCGAAATCAGTATTTAAGATTACGATGTGTGAAAAACATTAATTCTGTTACTATATACTAGCTGGGAAACCATACTACAGTATGATCTGCACTACACTACATCAACTAAACTTTCATCTACAGTTCTACACTATCACTTTTGGGTGGGGTCGTCCCCTACCAGGCTCGGTAGGAGGGAATGTTATTGCACTGTATGGGTCCAGGACCTCTACCCTCTACAGTTTCTTCTTTGAGCCAGATCTAAACCATGACACCAAGGAGGACACCCACAGGAGCCCCTTAGTACCTTCAATCCTAATCCCTGCCCTCCCACCCATTAACACAAGTAATGGTCTCCCTACTTTAGCTACAGACTCCAAGTCATGTTTGCCTGACTGATGCACACACACACACACACACACACACACACACACACACACATGCTGAAATACATGATATTGTGTCATTATGATAAGAATCACAACTTCAATAAATCAAACAAAGAAAATAATTAATTTTGGTTCCGTTCTAACATAATAAGTTAGGTTAGGTTAGGTCATGCAGAGGATATTTATTTTAAAGATAATTTGCAGGTTATCAGACACTTGGATCTGGCCTATAGTTTCATGTGTAGTATTCAGTGATCCTGTGGGCAGCAATAAAGGGTGTAAGGTTCATGGTGTTTTGTCATACCTTGTGGGTGTGAGACAGACACTGAATAATAAGACCAACGAACACTTTCAGCACCAAGTAACTACACAAGATCATGAGGACAACGATGAAGTGACTTTATTCAGAAAAAAAAAATTCACTGTGTTTTTGTAAGATGTGATGTTTTCTTGGTCCACTAGTGACAACAGAGGTCTTAATGGAGAGTTATAAGGTCAGTTGAGCTAGACGTTGAGAACTGGTTGGTTACGGCAGGAGGCTTTATGTGCATGAGACTTAACTTGAACTCGGATAAGGTTGGATAAAGGATTTCTACAACAGACTAATGATCGCTTGATACAACTTAGCTAGACAGAATCTGAAAACAGGGGCAGTCGCACTGGAGCAAATGGTAGCTACAAAAGTTAGGCGTGAACTTTGAGTATCTGGTAGTGAGCTGGTTTATTATGCTGTCTCTGAAAAGGGCTGAGGCATTTGTACTCTGTGCTTTAGTGAGAACCTTTCACCAGCCATAAGGTGAGGATATCATTGTTCATATAGCGTCCAGGACTGTCTTGTTTGCGGTGTATTTCCTACGAGTAAAAATATGAAAATTTCGAAAACATCGTCTTTTTAAAGCAGATGTTCTCGATTTTTTTTTTCAGGACAGTGACATTTCCTTTTCCGTTCTTATTTATATCTCGTCATGAGGGACATAAATGCCATAGTAAATTGTGATAACGATTAATCATACGTTGTCAGTAATGTTCTTCTTATATTTGTTATTCATACTTGGGTTTTTAATTCCATCTAGGCGGAACTTCAGGGGGTTGAAGAGGTTCTACCATGGCAACAGCTTCGGAACAAAATTAAATAACCATATTTAAAGCAACGCCATTTAATAAACAACTTATTATATACAATACTCATATTCAACAATTAAGCATGAGAAGAATGAGCTTAACGAAGATGAACAAATACAAAAAAATGTAGACATAACAAATCACAGGCCGATAAGCTTTCGCAAATTATGCTCTTTTAAATAAAAACATAACTTTTATTTCACATTAGCTTCGTAGGAGTGATGGAGCGTACATGAGAACTTCAGGGACTGCATACTGGGACCTGGGTTAGGCGATCATCTAAGACTCGTGAGAGTCGGGGGCGCCGTATTGGGATTTGGGTGGTTTGTACTCATCAGACTCGGGGTAATGAGCCTCACCCTCGTATTTGACATCGGCAATGTAGCCTGAGTCACCCTCCACGTAGTAAGTCACAGTCTGCAGACGACCGTCGGGAAGATGCGCGTAGTACGACCCCTGGGTGTGGTCACCATCACGGCTCTCCTGGTGACCGAAGTCGTTGCCGGATTCCTCGTCTTCTACTGACCACTCGAAGTCATACTTGGCGGGCTCATGCTCCTCAGAGGAGTCCTGTAAAGAAAGTACATCAAAACTTTTAAGTAACATTCCATAACATGTTTACAGGTCAATAATCATGTAGGTAATGCTATTTGAATAATACATCATTCTATCAACTGTTCTTGATTATATCATAAACTCCACGTAGTACATTGCCAGTAGGAGGCCTAAATTCCAATAATCACTCGGGTGTTCTTCATAGTTTACCTCGGGAGCACCATAGCCTACTGGGAGTTTATCCGCGGCAGCAACAGCCACCACAGCCAGCAGGAGAAGTACCTGTAACGTAAGTGATGAATTAACTTATTATTCAACCACTATCACCTCATTTAGAGAGAGTCAAAACAGAGATATTAATCCACCTTTTGATTGGCGTGATAGAGGACGTATTCTCGTGATGTCACAGTAAGTTCAATTCAATGATAACTATATGTTACAGTTACAAAATCCATAACAATATCTGTGAGAGGATAAAGCTGCTACCAGAGCTGCCTACCTTAGTGTTCATGGTGCAGTAGTGTTGACAACTGATGCCCATCACCAGGTTGGTGCCTCTATTTATACCTGGACGTACACTACACAGTTTTGCTGGATAGGTTTCTCCAGTGACCTTCGTATATGTAATAAAGGTTACAATGAACCTGCTCGCTGGCTCGTTACGTCGTCAAGTTTTTACTTTCCGTCAATATTAGTAAACAGTGATGTAAGAGCCGCCAGTCTCGTTCAGCGAACATACAAATATCACGTACTAACTATACCAAAGTTTTTATCACATTAATGTTCGTAGCACATATTACTGTAATTATACATTTATCCATATTGCATATTATTTATTAACGACTTTAAAAATCATACGTTTGCACACAGTGAACAGTAAGACCGTTCAGTTAACTGAGTGACACTTTAGGAGATATCAAGTTATTATCGTGAAAATTGATATATTTTGTTTGTGTCATAAGCCGAAGTATCCTGAGGGACGAGCGCCACGTACACTCGTGTATGGGTCTTCATTACTGTCGTCAAAAGCACCAAACCAGCAAATTGTTACGTGGAAGTAGTCCAGGCAAGTTCTTCCTATTATACAGTTAGATCGGCCGGGAATTTATCCTTCGCAGCAGCCCTATTGGGGCCAATCTTCGGGGGAAAGAGGCCCATCGTCACCTGAAAATTAGCCATCCTCCAGGTAGCACTTTGCAATGGTTAATATTTAGATATTGATATATATAGACAATTGATGGAGGGCCAGTGTTGTCTCATTATTATCCCCCCAAGGCGAGATACACGTTAAACTGGACCACCAGAGCCTGGCACAGTTATAATGGCCAGATGGACCAGTGGTGGACACATAGCCTGTTCTACTACAAGAACTGATTTAGAACCATAGGTTACTTGGGTCACCTTACCTAATCTAACCTAAGAAAATTGACCGCGACCCAGGAAGTCCTAGCTTATGGTGGAGTAGTGGTCTGGGTAGTGACCCGAGGTGAGGTAACTCCCCTTACCTGTACCAGCCGACCACTCCCTCCAACACACCTGGAAATTAATAAGTAGATTCGTGGTCTTGAAAGGTCTCGTTCAAAAATCCGAGAACACAGGTATATATATATATATATATATATATATATATATATATATATATATATATATATATATATATATATATATATATATATATATATATATATATATATATACACAGTATATGTGTGTGTGTGTGTCCAATGAACACTTTCAGTACCATTAACTTCACAAGGTCATGAGGTCAGATCATCATAATGACGCTCTACAAGATCAAACATTTTTCAGTGATACTTTCTAAGAATTTTTGCCTCTGTCTCCCCAGCAGTAATTGGGAACCTGGATGTTAATCGATTTACGGATCGTGTTCCGGGGAAATGGTTAGCCAGTGCAGTTGGCGAGTTAACCAGTCTTCTCGGACTATTCCTTAACACTGTCATGCAGCTCGTTAACTTAGGGTGTGGTTGTTGTGTTGGTGACAGCTTCTACACCTTAAACAAATTCACGCCTAGGTGGCCCTTGGGCCGACCATCCTCGTTACACAAGGGGCAACCATTATAATACATAACAGCTTACGACACAGTTGAGGTCTCATAACACCACAAAAGATCTCGTGTGAAGAGTGAAAGACCGGATCGGGCAACTCAGGTTAGGTTAGAATAGGTTAGGTTAGGTTGCAGTTGGTATTGAAAGTTTGTACAAGGTAGTTGTGACTTCTGAGCCACTGTAGGAGGTTGGGTGTTCGAGCTCCGATACTGAGATATTTCAGCTCCACGTTGCAATATTTAAATCTATGAAGAATTTTATTTATTACTCATCCTTTTATAGAGGACTAGTCAGAGTTAAGATTGATTTGTACATACAGTGAACACGACTGTTTTTTGTAGAGTTCTTGTTTTTAAGTAATTTTCCTAATTGCTTGGACATCGTTAACAGGACCAAAAAAATATGTGAAGACTATGCCTCATAATTAGTTAAAAATATATTTCTGAATTTAACTGTGAAAAACTAATCGAATACTTGGTTTTTCAGTTTAGAAATATTCCTGTCAAACTTAACAAATATTAGATATAACTTGGGCAGGCAGTAAATAACGGGACTGATTGTTTACGTCATCGAAAGATTAGGAGATAGAAAACGAATTATTATTATTTGAACATAATTTAATGAATAACAACATTCACACTCAAAACTAAGCAATACAGAAAAGAAAATCAGCAATGGCAACAGTATGGCGTATAACCTCAACTACGTGAGAGGATATAAACAGAGGTACATAGCAGAGATATTGTAGGAGTCATTGTCGCTTTGTAACGGTGGTGGGGGGTACAGGAGCTGGTGGTGGAAGCTTCACTCACTTAAGGAATTGTGTACAGGGAAATGGGTGCTTGGATCTCCTCAGACTCTTCCTCAGACACAGGAGCGGAGACTGGGGGGCTTGGGTCGGACTCCAGAGACTCCTCTGATGCGTGGTGGCTGGGTGAATCGGACTCCTGAGACTCATGAGATGCCGGGGAGAAGTATCTGGGACTTGGTGGGATATATCCGCTGGACTCATCAGACTCGGGGTATTGAGCCTCACCCTCGTATTTGACATCGGCCACGTAGCCTGAGTCACCCTCCACGTAGTAAGTCACAGTCTGCAGACGACCGTCGGGAAGGTGCGCGTAGTACGACCCCTGGGTGTGGTCACCATCACGGCTCTCCTGGTGACCGAAGTCGTTGCCGGATTCTTCGTCTTCTACTGACCACTCGAACTCATACTTGGCTGGCTCATGCTCCTCAGAGGAGGCCTGTAAATGAAAGTCAAGTCAAAAGCCAATTGTGTAATGTAAGTCACTATCTTATAAAGCAGTGTAAGAAGACTAACCGAGAAAGATTATTTTTAATAAAAATTCTTAAATGTCCAAATATATACTGAGGATAAAGGTTTAGTTTTATCTATATATTATCTCACATAAAATGTTCAAGACTTACCGGTGGTGCACCATATGACGTGGGGAGTTTGTCTGCGGCAGCGACGGCCACCACAGCCAGCAAGAGAAGTACCTGTTACAAATGACAAATTAACGTAATATTCAATCATCATCAGATACTAAATCTTTCTTCTGCTTGGGACTTCACTTTCAGCTTAGACTTAAACTCTCTGGTAATTAATGAGATCCCTGTATGTTTCAACCCTCGCTTTGGTCACCTTACGCGGTTGTGCATTGTAGTAAAGAGGCAAGACATATAAAGTCTTTTTCTCGTAATTAGTTCAAGTTAGTAACAATGTTGAGTGGTTGGGGTTACAGTATAGTTGGGAAAAAGCTGCTTACCTTAGTGTTCATGGTGCAGTAGTGATGGCAACTGATGCTCATCACTTGACTGCTGCCTCTATTTATACCAAGACGTGTACGACTATGTAGGACAAGTTCTTCTACTGACCTTCATATTAGCTGACAAAAGCCACGCAGAACTTAAGCCCTGGGTCAATAATTAATCAAGTTTTCACTTCTAAAAGGAACCGCACACGAGAAAACGGTGCCAGTATTATGGAGAAACTGTAAAACTGAACTTGGAAGGTTACTGGCTTTACTGTAAAGAAGTTTGAACACCAGAGCGAAAAAATTTATTTTCTATGTAATTTTTCTTAAAACATTTCGAGCTGGTCTGTATAAAAGATCGATCTTATAAATAAATTAATACAATATAGACGCCACACGAAGAAGATGAGTAACTTAATCTATTGTGATTTAGAAACATCGTACAGTAGTTTGTTTATGTCATGATAGGGGAAGACGTCTTAAATGAAACAGATGAATATCACCAAAAATGAATTGCATTGAAAACAAAGAGTTTCCAATTTGGTAAAAAAATTCAGTAGTGTATTAATGATTAACCGGACGATTATTTCTATATTCTTCATAAATTCCTTACCAAAGAAGTTCTCTTAAGTTTGTTTTTGTCTGACACCTAACGAACTGTAAACAAACCAACCAAGACCGTGTGGCAGCTCTGTATAATATCTGGTGTTCGTTCACATCCTTCGAGATACGTCATGAAGAGCACTACTGAAGGTTTCCGTGCAAGTTTCGCGGATTAGTCACGTATAGGTGGTCCATGTTGTGATCGGACATGAGAGAACACAGAGGCTACCTAACTGACCATTGCATAAAGTCCTCAAAAGTCTGTGCATCAGTACCAGTAGCTTTATTATAACGTATTTTGACGCCAAAGCACTTGCATCATTATCCCAACAAGAATTAAAGCCAGATGACCATGACACCTGATAAGAGCTTGCCTACCAGCTTCTCGTCATGGTAAAAGATGACTGTCAGTTTCATACACACACAAACACACATAAATGTTGATGACAAACTAAGTTCACTTCCATTAGAGTGGCTTTGTAAGCAAGTAAACCTATCGAGAATGGGCTTCTATACAAACATTTGACATACAACAACGGCCATTGCGAGGATCGAGAGTTACTGTGTGGTGTGAGGTAATGCCAGGCTGCAATTTCGGTTCGTGATTCTTTGAAGATGATGAAGGTCAAGCGATCATTGTGAACTGTCCACGCTGTCGTCATCTGATCTAGACATTCCTGAAGCCTCTCCTGGAACATCATCACGTAATACAAAGGAAACAGTGGCCATTCTTTGTGAAATATGTCCAGCCAGACCAGAGAGGTGAGGTTCCCTGACCACTAATATTAACAGCCACCACAGTCTCCCGACAAGTTAGCACCAATTCACCAGATTGCTTTCTTTTGGGGTACCTTAAGGAGATAATTTTCCATTAATAAATCAAGTACAACAGAGGCTCATAAAGGAACATTTTGGAGGGACGTAGCCGACATAATCCCTGATGTGCTCGAGGTAGTGATGCCAAGTGTTGTGCTCTGGGTGAGTCAATATAGAGATATCCGTAACAGACTCAAAGATCACAACAAAATCCTCAGCCACATACTCAGAGGCTATAGATATTGAAACAAAGTACATCACATCAGCAACAAGGTGAAGAAGTCAGATGTAGTTAGTGTAAACATTGTACCTCGTGACAATATTAAGTAAACCAACAGATTACAGGGAGTAACACTCATACGAACACAATACATCTTCCTGTATGTTCTAGCTAGTGATTATGGAAGTGTAAGTAAAAATGGGTCATATAGGAATGTACAGCTGGGTGGCCTGTGAGAGAGCCAGGATAGAACCAGCGACCCTAAGGAAAAGAGACAAACGTTATATCTACTCAGTCACCGCATCCCTTTAATGTCAAAGATTAATCGAAATTCAAGTCTGTCTCTGTGTTCCCCTTGCGTGTGTATCGCTGTTGCTCATAATACGACTGAGGCGAGATTTCGATAACAATAACACTGACTGAATAATGACAAGCAAGATGGAGGCAAGACTGTGATAACAATAACACTAAACTGAATGACAAGCAAGAAGTTCCTCTCTTTTTCCCGTCCTTCGTGAGACCGCGTATGACAAGCCTGCTTCACCTAACAAATACACGTCTCCACTGAACTTGAACTCGGATAAAACAAAGACTATCTCCCCCAGAGCTCCGAACACATCAAAGCCAAAATGTTTCTTGTCATTGCCATCGTATCCAGTTTGCTAGCTACCATTTATTCTGGGGAGGATGAGACGTTTGGATCGGCACTTGGCCTTATTAATATAACCTGTCAGTGTTTTTTTGGGACTTTATTGTTCATTTAAAAGTCCAAATAAAGTGTACAGATTTAAAGATGATGTTGCTTCCCTAATACCCGACTTTCCCTGATATCTGTCCTAACCTTATACCTGACTTTCCATGATATCTGTCCTAACCATATTCGTGGCCTTCCCTATTATGTGACCTTTCCTTATACCTGACCTTACCTTATACCTAACCTACCCTTATATCTGACCTTCCCTGATGCCTGACCTTTCCTGATACCTGACCTGTCCTTACATCTAACCTTACCTTATAACTGACCTTTGCTGATATCTAACCTTGATATCTGGCCTTTCCTGATACATGTCCTGCCCTTACATCTGACCCTACCTTATAACTGACCTTACCTTTACCTAACCTTCTCTGATACCTTCCCTCCTCTTATACCTGACCTTCCACCATATACACGGGAATAGGACTCAAAAAAACTTTACTAAGCATTATTGACGCTAATTTGACCCCTCATTATGTTATATCTTACGTTATCCATTTAATATCGTTCGATTCATATTAACTATCATACGAATCTTTGAGAACCCAATTTATGATGAACATGCTATAAAGTTGTTTACGCTTTTCAGGATCTTTTGCCGTTTTTTTTTTCGAGGGGTCATTCGTGCTTGTAATACTTCTCCCTGTCTCGTTTCCCTCGAGCAGTATCGGCCTACTTGATTAAATTAGAGAAGCAGAGGGAAATAACCCAAGGGAAACTAGCATGCTGGCGATATAACTCAAAGGCCAACTGGTTTTAGTGAGATACGACCCGAATTCAACCTTGTCTGACCGTCACTTATTTGTGGTCACCGAGAACGGCCAACCGTCTCTAGTTTGTGGTCACCGAGAACGGTCTACCGTCAATTGTTTGCGGTCATTGAGAACGGAGCGATTTACTCCACGTTACACCACATACTTATCAATACACACTAGATTATTGTGAGTGATTTACCTCATAGCACCACATACTTGCCACATAGTATCCAGAATTACCACACTCCTGCTAAATACCATCCCATACAGAAACCTAACCTAACCTAACCTAACCCTGGCGTTCCTATAGGAGGATATCTATGTCCTTTGTGAATTCCTCATCCTTCATGGTCCACCCTGTAGAAAGCGGAATGACAAAGACACAAACAAGCAATGGTGGCTGTTTATCTTACCATCTGATGATAAAAAAGATAAAATAAAAACAAGTTATACAGCTTCTTCAGGTGATCATTAGTGGCGAGGTGACTTATTACGCTCAGACCTTCCTACTAGTGCCGTCCAACTTGTTCACCAATCACATGGGGAAGATCCACTCGTGTTTAGGAAAGAGTTGACTCACTTTGATTACGCAGTTCAGTTCTGGTCACCGTACTACAGAATGGATTAAAAGCAGAATGACAAGACTAATCCCGGGCATTAGGAACCTTGAGTACAGATACAGGTTAAAGCATCTTAATTTGTACTCCCTTGAGAGACGTAGAGTGAGGGGCGATATGATAGAGGTGTATAAATGGAAGTCAGGGCTAAACAAAGGTGATATAACAAATGTACTCAAACTATGCAATCAGGAGCGAATTAGTATACATATGAACTCGAATACACTGGATAGCTTCAAACTTAAGTTGGATGGATATATGAGCGATAGGGGTTGGGTGTAAACAGGATAGGATGAGGTTAGATTAGGTTAGTTTAGATCAGGTTAGGTTAGATTAAGTTAGGTTAGCGTTCGGGTTTTTAAATCTTAACGTGAAATAAACTGGGGGCCTAATCTTCTTGTGATCTCCTAAATTATACTCACTACCTGGAAATTACTGTATCATTAAGTTATACCTATAGCTATACTTGTCCTTATCTTTCAGAACATAAAAACCCAAATCAAACCAATTGTTCCTTAAAACCAGATTTATTAAATAGAATAATAAAAAAAAAAAACTTAAAATACCTGTTACTTTTTCTCTGAATATCTTAAACATTTATTATTATACAGGAATAATTCTACTTTAGTAAATTAAGTATGTAATATAGTTAATAATGTTTAAAGTTGTTGTCTATTGTTGAAACTAAGTTGATGCGTCAAAATTACATTAAAATAAAAATAAATTGCATAAGGAAAAAAAGAAGAGGAAATTCGCCTTTTATTTTTTATATTTTTTCATTCTGGTAAGTGTGAGCTGCGTTGCGTTGCGTTAGGGTAGGTTAAGGTTAGTTTGTTTAATTACTAGGTAAAATAAAGCTTGGGTGCTTAATCATCACGTGAAGCAGAGGGTCAACTAAGTAATTACCTTTATGAACATACAGGTAAATAACTAAGACGTTTAATCCATATAACTAAGCCTTAAAAGAGAGAATATTCAACTTACGTATCCTATAACCTAACCTAACCTAATCTAATCTAACCTATAAATCTTACGTAACCTGCACAACTGAACAGCTTCAAATTTAACATCAAATCCTCGGACCACGACAGGTAACAGCCTGACCTGATCTAGTTAAACTGGTAAATATTTAATTAACAGGTTCACCAAGCCGAGGGATGCAGATACACCTGTTTTGTGAAGTTCACCAGTCGTATAAGTGGTCAGGGTAAAACGTACATGAAGACCTCGAGATAAGAAGCTGGTGCCACTTTCATAATATGTTGCAAGCTGGAGACACGGAGAGAGAGAGAGAGAGAGAGAGAGAGAGAGAGAGAGAGAGAGAGAGAGAGAGAGAGAGGTTCAGATATTTTTCTCGTGGTTCACTTGTTTCAGAATGTGGTGTCAGTAGTCAGCAAATGCACCTAACCTAACCTAACCTACCCTATCTAACCTAACCAAACCAAACCAAACCAAACCTCACTAGTGGGATGTAAAACCTGTTAGCTGAGGCCTACGTCTGTTTCTCAAAAAAAAAAAAAAAAAAATATATATCCACATATTATAACTTCAGATCCATACATTAGTCAGCCAGTCATTTAGTCAGTTAGTCAGTTAGTCTCTCTCTTCAGTATCAGAACCAGCGTTGTTTTTGTCAAACAACATTGGTATCAAAAGAAAAACTAGACAGCCAATGTACTCTTATGAACGTGGAAATAAAAACCAGTTCAAAATTGTTCTATTTTTTTTAAGGTAAAGTGACGAATATATTCTGTAGTTTAAAGACCAATTATTTTGTAATCCTTTGATTTATTTACTAGAAAAGATGTTGGGAATCATTAGTAATAGCAAATAGTTAAGTAGAGGACATGAAGTGTTATTCGCAGCATGATTGTCGGTAGGAACATGATAGAATTTATACCATCTTAAAACGAAGGGTCAATATTGTAGTTTTTGTTTGTAGTTTAGCTTTTGTTACCCACATAAGGTATTATTTTGATGTCTGGTGCTTAAGCAATAATACCCACTACAACGATGCCAAGAATCCCCTACAGTGACCTCTCTTATTGTTATCCAACCTGACCCTTCCCATTGTAATTTCCTCTGACCTCTTCCCTATTGGATCTTCGCTTGACTTTCCTGATTGTGAAAACTGTCTTCTTAATTTCAGATTCAAATGACATAAGGATAAGGTATACTTTAAGACCAGAAAATGCACATTAGACTGACTACTTAGATGGAACCGGAATCAAGACTAACCGAGAGACATGCGGTGTTCTGATTCCACACTCCCTATTAACTTGCTGGCCGGTGAATGGGTCAACTAGGAAGGTTACTGACACACTGAGTTGATAACCATTCTAATGTACACAGTCACTTGTGTGTGTGTGTGTGTGTGTGTGTGTGTGTGTGTGTGTGTGTGTGTGTTAGTCTGAGGAGTGTCTATTTTAAGATGTTAATTTGTGATCCTAGCATTGTATTAGCACCACCCTACCAATGTACTGTTACCATCATAGCACTGTACTCTTACAACCCTAGCACTGTACCGTCAACACCTAGCTCTTCCCCACACCACCCAGGAGAGCTCATCACTCCATCGTTATCAAGGAGATATTAGCACTACAACACATCTCCCGCTTGTCTCCTGGTAGCATAGAGAAGAGACTTGTGATGGGAATCTTGGCCATTACACCTCAAGCACTGCTGTTGAACCAAAGACGTCCTGAGACAATAATTAGATGTGTGCAAGAATAGAGAGAGGGAAAGACTGACTGACTGACTGACTGACTGACAGACTGACTGACTTTCTGGGGTTTGTAAGAGGACTAATTATAATCTACTTCAATGTAATTATCCTTATTCTTTTTTATAATACTGTATTTTGTTTATTTGTGTCTACCGTAAGTCTAATTGCTGAATGTTATTTGTCTAAATTCTTATGCCAGATGAAGCTAGACTACCATATGATCGGCCTTTTCTAAACCCCTAAGTCAAGTTTACAGCTGAAGTAGAAAAAACATCGAAGTGCAGTAGACCAGATGGGTTGTGTATAGCTCTTAACCTAACCTAACCAAACCTAACCTATAGTAGAACCGATCATTAATGTCGTTGTGTACACAATTTACAACCAGAACCTGTCCTGATAAGCACAGAACCTTTTTCCCTTCATGTTATGGTGGCCGAAGTTAGTGACCATATGAGGAGAAAACACACACACACACACACACACACACACACATTCATACATACATACATATATAAATAATAATAATAATAATAATAATAATAATAATAATAATAATGGTTGCCCCATGTGGAATGAGGATGGCCGCCCAAGGGCCACCGAGGCGTGAATTTGTTTAAGGTATAGAAGCTGTCGCCAACACAACAACTACACCCTAAATTAAGGATGTGCATGACCCAATGTAAAGGAATAATCCGAGAAGACCGGACAACTCGCCAACTGCACTGGCTAACCATTACCCCGGAACACGATCCGCAAATCGATTAACTTCCACGTCCCAAATTACTGCTGGGTAGACAGAAACAAATGGCGTCAAGAAACTTGCCCATAATATCACCTTGCCCTGCCCTTCCCTGTCCAGTTAGTAGCATCTAATGAGCTTTGTTACATGACACGTGGCAGCTATGACAACAATGGACGAGAACCTCTTATCGTTTTCAGTACTTCTATCTTAACCTCTCGCTCACTGATCATTTCCCTTTGTGTTTTGGTTCCCATTGGTTGAAACAACTGGTATACTGTATATTAAATGTCATTTTCATTCTCATGTCAACAAACGCTAGTGGAGTATTACACATAATTTTCCCTTGTTTGTGTTTCATCATCAGGAACAAAGAAGATAAAATAAGTGATGATTATAGATAAGCTGTATCTATAATGGAGATAATACAGCAAAAATGAGGATATAATTGAAGTTATCTATCCCTTGGTGTTGGGGCAGATGATCGGGGACAACATATAAGTCGTCAAGAATATAAGGAGACAGAAGGAAATATATTTTTTTTAGTTATTTAATTTAATAAAATAACATAACATTCATAACTTTTAAACTATTTACATTCAACAAAAAATAAGGAAATAATGAACACAGAGGCTGGTAATATGGAGGAACAGTAACCTCAACTATCTAAGAGGAACAAGAAGGAAAATCAGGAATAATGTAGACATTACTACACAAATCACAGGTTGATATCATTTCGAAAATTATATCCTTTAATGGATAACTATCGAGTTCAAGTCTAGCGTCGCTACATTACATGGGATGGCGACAGAGGTGTGACTTCCTGGGTGTTGGGCATATAAGCTCTACTGTCTTCATCGTCTTACTCGTAGGAAGGGGAATACTTGGGCTTATGGTCGTACTTGCCATACTCATGAGAGTCGTAATGAGCCTCACCCTCGTACTTGACATCAGCCACATAGCCTGAGTAACCGTCCACGTAATAAGTCACAGTCTGGAGACGACCGTCGGGAAGCTGCACGTAGTACGACCCCTTGGTGTTGTCACCATCACGGCTTTCCTGGTGACCGAAGTCGTTATAATAATCGTCTTTTACTTTATACTCGAACTCATACTTAGGGTGTCCGTGCTCGTAAGAGTGCTGTAAATAAAAGTAAATCATATCTTATAATATTATAATATATTCAATGAATAAATTTTACTTGAGTCACTGAGAAGGATATCCTTTTATTAATATTAATGACTCAAAATAATAAATCTGAAGTAATTATGTTATGCCACATACATTATGACACTAAGGATCTCACAAGGGGAAAAGATGAAGTACAGAAACAGGAGAACACTAGATATTTCGACCGTAACCTACCGTCACCCTCTACAATATACAGTATATCGACATATACAAGGCTCTCGTGTTTCTGTATTTCCTCTACATTTACTGTGGTATTTCAATGATAACATACAACGTATATTCTCACGTACATGATTATGATGATAGTCGCCATGGTTGTCATGATCGTCATGGTTGTCATGGTCGTCATGGTATATAGGAGGCGAGTCTGCGGCAGCCACAGCCACCATAGCCAGCAAGAGAAGTACCTGTAAAACAAGTGAATAATTAAAGTTTTCCAAAACACTAGAAAGAGAAACACTAACCCATTTTTCACGTTGGGTGGTCGCCTTCAGATGGGTTCAAATAACATATAACGAAACGGAGAATTATTGTAAGTCTCGCTATGATTGATTCCTCTTTTTATTTATGCAACAAAATATTTATGTCTGTGAGATGAAAAGATATGAAATATTGACTATATGTTCTCTTGTCGCCATGATAAAATCAATAATATTTTTGTAATGGCAATATCTGGCAAAGAATAAAGCTGCTACCAGAGCTGCCTACCTTAATGTTCATGGTGAAGTAACGTTGACAACTGATGCCCATCACCAGGTTGGTGCTTCTATTTATACCTGGATTTACACATCGATGCAGGACACGTTTCTCCAGTGACCTTCGCTTATGTGACAAATGTAACAAAGAGCCGGTTCGCTGCTCCATTACTTCATCAAGTTTTTACTTCAGCAAAAAAATGTGGGAACTGATGCGAAAACCAACCAAGCAAAACAGCGAATACCCAAACACGGCTGAAATTATCTCAATAATCAGAAAAAACAATATTTACAACATTGTCCTGCAGCACTAACTCACACATGCACGCTGGCGCACACAGAGTATGATACATATCTGATTTTCTTAGACTAACATATGAGAAAGTTGTGGTTATGATAGATCGGAAAGAGAGAGAGAGATTAGATGCGTATATTCCTGAGGAAGTTTTAAGAAAAGCTACAGCTCTAGCCCAGCACACACTAAGTACTCATGGTTGTATCTCCGTAGCAGGAAAGGGGACCAGGGAAGCCCACGCTCTCACACACGTTTACATATAAGAAGAACTTTGTCTAAATGAACTAAGACAATGAAGACTGATTTATGGACAGATTAAATAAGAAAACTTTCCCGTTTTGTTGTTCATTTCTTTTTGTGTTTTCTTACTTTTTGCAGAAGTAAATATCAATCTCGCTACATGTCAAGTATAGTTGAAATTTTGACATAAACAAGTTCCCAGATTTTTATTTAATTAATTTCTGTACAGTTGTAAAGACGTAGAGTACCTCAGTATATCACACATGTTTGAGAATGTATTAAGGGCAATATTCCCATATGACTCTGATCGCTTAAAGCCAATATAATGCTGAAGAACAATGCGAACATAAACTTTTCTATTGTGTATAAATTTTCTTGTTCTAATGGAAAGAAACTTTTCTTTAATGAGGAATGTCTGAATATATATATAATTCAAATTTTGATTTAATTTGCTCTCGGGTTGGATTGGGTTGGGTTGGGTAGAATACTATGATAAGTAATCTAGACTAAGTCAAGTCAAAGGCAATGAGGTTTAATTATAAATGTCTCGTTATTGTTGATAATCTTGGGTGAAGAGGAGACAGAGTACTCCCGAAAAACTGGTTCTGTAAATTGCTCGACGCAAATGTGTCTTTACACGGATCCCGACTTGGGTTAGGTTATTTTAATTATAATATTTCTATAAGACTTGGATGCTTATGGAGTGATCCTCATGTATGCTTCTCGGACAAGAGTTTGTCATATAACAACAAATGAAAGATTAAAACTGGGCAAGTAGGTGGTGGTCTACTTGGTGTCACCTGCATCTGATGTTGTCTTAGTTCAAGTGAGGAGCATCGATACGGGGATTTGTTAGTTAAACGTACCTATAAAAAAAATCACCGGTGCCATCAACAAAAATGAAGTCATCAGAATATTTCCAGCAGTTTACTCACAGGAATCTTACATTGTTTTCCGTAATCATGTATCCCTCCACATTCTGTCAACTGACGAGCTATAGATCTACTCAGTAACGCTACCACCATATCATCTCCATAGGCCTAAGAAGGCATGTGGTTGGGCTCAGGATTTTCCCCTTGATATTTCTTACTTTAGAACCTGTGCGTAAGAAACTCGGTTACACCTTGTGGCTCTCAGTCACAAATATTTCCCTCATGACTTACAACATTCAATCTCTTTCTGCTCTTTTTATTCATTAAGCCAAAAAGGTTTACATTATAGTTTGGTTCATTACGAAACTACAGCTGAGGGAATGAGGTAATAATAATCTACCTTTTAGAAATTTCAGCCAGGATGCGGCGTGTGTTGTATAAAAAATCTCTTGAATGTGTTTTAAATGTCATTTTCGTCCTGGTGTATAATAGTTTGTCATCTATTCCTTACTTGTTTGAACTTTGTAATCACGAAGAAAGAGACACAATTATGTAATGACCACAAATAAGTTTGTTTCAATATTTTGTTTCTTAGAAAAAATACAGCCAAAACAAGGAAATAATTAATGTTATCTGTAACTTGGCGTCGTGGCAGATGGTGGAGGACAACATGTAGTATAAGTCGTCAAGAACATAAGGTGATTATAGAAAACTATTTATTTTTAAGTATTTTAATTTAACAACATAAGAGAACATACAAACTATTAACATTCAACAGATAATTAAGAAAATAAAGAACACTGAGGCTGGTAATATGGAGGAACAGTAACATCAACTATCTAAGAGGAACAAGAAGGAAAATCAGGAATAATGTAGACATTACTACACAAATCACAGGTTGATATCATTTCGAAAATTATATCCTTTAATGGATAATTATCGAGTTCAAGTCTAGTTTCGCTATATTACATGGAATGGCGACAGAGGTGTGACCTCCTGAGTGTTGGGCACATAAGCTCTACTGTCTTCATCGACTTAATCGTAGGAAGGGGAATACTTGGGCGTATGGTCGTACTTGCCATACTCATGAGAGTCGTAATGAGCCTCACCCTCGTACTTGACATCAGCCACATAGCCTGAGTAACCGTCCACGTAATAAGTCACAGTCTGGAGACGACCGTCGGGAAGCTGCACGTAGTACGACCCCTTGGTGTTGTCACCATCACGGCTTTCCTGGTGACCGAAGTCGTTATAATAATCGTCTTTTACTTTATACTCGAACTCATACTTAGGGTGTCCATGCTCGTAAGAGTGCTGTAAATAAAAGTAAATCATATCTTTTAATATTATAATATATTCAATGAATAAATTTTACTTGTGTCACTGAGAAGGTTATCTTTTTATTAATATTAATGACTCAAAATAATAACTCTGAAGTAATTATGTTATGCCACATACATTATGACACTAAGGATCTCACAAGGGGAAAAGATGAAGTACAGAAACAGGAGAACACTGGATATTTCGACCGTAACCTACCGTCACCCTCTACAATATACAGTATATCGACATATACAAGGCTCTCGTGTTTCTGTATTTCCTCTACATTTACTGTGGTATTTGAATGATAACATACAACGTATATTCTTACGTACATGATTATGATGATAGTCGCCATGGTTGTCATGATCGTCATGGTTGTCATGGTCGTCATGGTATATAGGAGGCGAGTCTGCGGCAGCCACAGCCACCATAGCCAGCAGGAGAAGTACCTGTAAAACAAGTGAATAATTAAAGTTTTCCAAAACACTAGAAAGAGAAACACTAACCCATTTTTCACGTTGGGTGGTCGCCTTCAGATGGGTTCAAATAACATATAACGAAACGGAGAATTATTGTAAGTCTCGCTATGATTGATTCCTCTTTTTATTTAATCAACAAAATATTTATGTCTGTGAGATGAAAAGATATGAAATATTGACTATATGTTCTCTTGTCGCCATGATAAAATCAATAATATTTTTGTAATGGCAATATCTGGCAAAGAATAAAGCTGCTACCAGAGCTGCCTACCTTAATGTTCATGGTGAAGTAACGTTGACAACTGATGCCCATCACCAGGTTGGTGCTTCTATTTATACCTGGATTTACACATCGATGCAGGACACGTTTCTCCAGTGACCTTCGCTTATGTGACAAATGTTACAAAGAGCCGGTTCGCTGCTTCATTACTTCATCAAGTTTTTACTTCAGTAAAAAAATGTGGGAACTGATGCGAAAACCAACCAAGCAAAACAGCGAATACCCAAACACCGCTGAAATTATCTCAATAATCAGAAAAAAAACAATATTTTAAACATTGTCCTGCAGTACTATCGCACGCATGCACGCCCGCGCACACACATTGTGATACATATCTGATTTACTTAGACTAACATATGAGAAAGTTGTGGTTATGATAGATCGGAGAGAGAGAGAGAGATTAGATGCGTATATTCCTTAGGAACCTCTAAGAAAAGTGTAGCTCTAGCCCAGCACACACTAAGTACTCATGGTAGTATCTCCGTAGCAGGAAAGGGGACCAGGTAAGCCTACGCTCTCACATACGTTTACATATAAGAATTTTGTCTAAATGAACTAAGACAATGAAGACTGATTTATGGACAGATTTAATATGAATACTTTCCCGTTTTCTTGTTCATTTCTTTTTCTGTTTTCTTAAAATTTGCCGAAGTAAATATCAATCTCGCTACATGTCACGTATAGTTGCAATTTTGAAATTAACAAGTTTCCCTGATTTCATGTAATTAAATTCTGTTTAGTTGTATAGACGCAGAGTACCTCAGTATATCCCATATGCTTGAGAATGTATTAAGGGCAATATTCCCATATGACTCTGATCGCTTAAAGCCAATATAATGCTGAAAACATTGCGAACATAAACTTTTCAATTATGTATAAATTTTTATTGTTGTAATGGATAGACAGTTTCCTTTAATGACGAATATCTGAATACTTTTACAGTCTATTTTTGGATTTAATTTGCCCTTGGGTTGGGTTGGGTTGGGTTGGGTTGGGTAGAATACTATGAAATGTAATCTCGAGTCACTCAAGTCAAAGGCAATGAAGTTTAATTAAAAGTGTCTCGTTATTGTTCTTAGATAATTTTTCTGATGATAATCTTGGGTGAAGAGGAGACTGAGTAGTGAGTACTCCCGAAAAACTTGTTTCTGTGAATCGCTCGACGCAAATGTATCTTGACACTGATCCCGACTTGGGTTAGGTTATTTGCATTATAATAATTCTTTAAAACTCGAATGCTTATGAAGTGATCCCCATCTAAATTTATCGGACAAGAGTTTGTCATATAACAACAAATGAAAGATTAAAACTGGGCAAGTAGGTGGTGGTCTACTTGGTGTCACCTGCATCTGATGTTGTCTTAGTTCAAGTGAGGAGCATCGATACGGGGATTTGTTAGTTAAACGTACCTATAAAAAAAATCACCGGTGCCATCAACAAAAATGAAGTCATCAGAATATTTCCAGCAGTTTACTCACAGGAATCTTACATTGTTTTCCGTAATCATGTATCCCTCCACATTCTGTCAACTGACGAGCTATAGATCTATTCAGTAACGCTACCACCATATCATCTCCATAGGCCTAAGAAGGCATGTGGTTGGGCTCAGGATTTTCCCCTTGATATTTCTTACTTTAGAACCTGTGCGTAAGAAACTCGGTTACACATTGTGGCTCTCAGTCACAAATATTTCCCTCATGACTTACAACATTCATTAGTTTACATGTTCCTGCTTCTAATATTTTCAGTCCCTGGGAAGGTGACGCCACGGTGAATGCATTTAACAATAACACAAGTTCAATCTCTTTCTGCTCTTTTTATTCATTAAGCCAATAAGGTTTACATTATAGTTTGGTTCATTACGAAACTACAGCTGAGGGAATGAGGTAATAATAATCTACCTTTTAGAAATTTCAGGCAGGATGCGGCGTGTGTTGTATAAAAAATCTCTTGAATGTGTTTTAAATGTCATTTTCGTCCTGGTGTATAATAGTTTGTCATCTATTCCTTACTTGTTTGAACTTTGTAATCACGAAGAAAGAGACACAATTATGTAATGACCACAAATAAGTTTGTTTCAATATTTTGTTTCTTAGAGAAAATACAGCCAAAACAAGTAAATAATTAATGTTATCTGTAACTTGGCGTCGTGGCAGATGGTGGAGGACAACATGTAGTATAAGTCGTCAAGAACATAAGGTGATCATAGAAAACTATTTATTTTTAAGTATTTTAATTTAACAACATAAGAGAACATACAAACTATTAACATTCAACAGATAATTAAGAAAATAAAGAACACTGAGGCTGGTAATATGGAGAAACAGTAACATCAACTATCTAAGAGGAACAAGAAGGAAAATCAGGAATAATGTAGACATTACTACACAAATCACAGGTTGATATCATTTCGAAAATAATATCCTTTAATGGATAACTATCGAGTTCAAGTCTAGCGTCGCTACATTACATGGAATGGCGACAGAGGTGTGACTTCCTGCGTGCTGGGCACATAAGCTCTACTGTCTTCATCGACTTAATCGTAGGAAGGGGAATACTTGTGCTTATGGTCGTACTTGCCATACTCATGAGAGTCGTAATGAGCCTCACCATCGTACTTGACATCAGCCACATAGCCTGAGTAACCGTCCACGTAATAAGTCACAGTCTGGAGACGACCGTCGGGAAGCTTCACGTAGTACGACCCCTTGGTGTTGTCACCATCACGGCTTTCCTGGTGACCGAAGTCGTTATAATAATCGTCTTTTACTTTATACTTGAACTCATACTTAGGGTGTCCATGCTCGTAAGAGTGCTGTAAATAAAAGTAAATCATATCTTTTAATATTATAATATATTCAATGAATAAATTTTACTTAAGTCACTGAGAAGGTTATCTTTATATTAATATTAATGACTCAAAATAATAACTCTGAAGTAATTATGTTATGCCACATACATTATGACACTAAGTGTATGTATATTATGTATGCTGGATTATGTATTATGTATGTATATTATGTATGTGCTCCATTTATATTTATTCAGCCTAGCTAGCAGCGTGTGGCAATGTTATTACCATATCCCACATGCTTAATTAATGTGCCTGGCGACGTATGGAAGCTGCTAATGTATCACTTGCCATACGTCGTCTATGGTAGTTGACCAGGACCTTAGCTAGGGAGCAGTGCTACCCACCTCTGTGTACATACTCTTATCCAGTAAACCGAACCTACAAAACTATACAGGTGTTTGTGTTCTCTCCTGTATATAGAACTTATTACCCAGAACATCTAACATGGCGCAGTGCGTAGTTTTACTGGATTATTACGAGTGATTAGTGCAAGTTTGTGGAAAGCCGGCTGATGGATCCCCGCCTTGGGTCAACCCCGCGTCATCCCTCGAAGAATTTCGCAACTTTGAGCAGTGTCAGTGACAGTGATTTTCTGTGAAGTGTTTAGTGCATTGTGTGTTTCGTGCCATTCATGTGTGACCTTGTTCGAACGGATTTCCAAGGTATACGGCATGTTCTGGGCATTTGTGGGGTGTAGAGCTCAGCGCACCCTCCTCTGACCGTTTACAGAGAGCGACTGAGCTACTCCTATCTCCACCCCCCTCCCTCACAGCGCCGCCTCCACCCCCCCCTCACAGCTGGGGCGAGACGCTCTGCCTGCCTGAGACATACACACATACATGTACTAACACTTGCTGACCGCGCGGCTTCATTATATATATTTTATATATATAACCTACTTATCTGTGTATTTAATTAAATTTTTTGTCTGAAATCTTGTTGATACGACGGGCTGACCGGTCAACACTGATTTAAGACACAGTACACAGATAAAGTAGTTATGTCTCATGCCTTACGTAGCCGTGGACCCAGCGCCTGGATGAGTCAAGCGGATGATAGTCCCCCAGAGATGGATGACCAGGCCGGCCCAGCTCCCACAACATCGCGCAGCCCTTCACCTCAACATTCAGCGTTATCTCCAGAGATAATTGCCTTAATGAAGTTTATGAGAGATGAGAGACGCGAGGATGAAGCTCACAGACGTTTGGCGGATGAGCACAGAAGGCAAGCAGAGGCAGAACGAGACCACCAACGGAGAATGGAAGACAGTGCACGGTTTGAAGCCTTGATATCTCGCCTCACTGTTAACCAAGCCCCTGGCTCTAACACTGCCTCGGTACTGAATGGTTCAGATACCTCATCCATGCTTCCTTCACGCCCCCCAGCCCCACCTAAAGCAGCAGCTCAAACGCCGCCCATCTTGGAGCCTGATGTAAATTTCCAGACTTTTCGCGAATGGCGGCGGCGGTGGGCTGATTATGCTACAATGGTGGATCTCCAGAGTTTGTCACAGCCTAAACAACTCATCCAGCTGCGTATGTGCCTGTCCTTGGAAGTTCAGCGTGTCTTAGAACATACGTTGCAGGTACCCCCAACCTCTTCGCTGTCTGTAGAGGAGGTACTGGACGTTCTACAACGGCACATCAAAGGACAGCAGAATGAAGCTCTGCGCAGGAGGGAATTGTTTAGCTGCAGACAGATGGAGGGTGAGTCTTTTGACGCTTTTTATGTACGTCTTAAGAGAGCCTCGGAAGAGGTAGATATATGTTTAGGCCACCACCAGCAGTGCGAGGAGACCCAGTTGAAGCAGGTGATCCTGATGGGTGTTAAGGACGAGGAACTTGTCCAACGCCTCACCTCCCTCGACTCTTCCTCTTCTCTTCAGGATGTGTTGACGATATGTCGCTCCTATGAGGCTGCCAGGTGTGCCACCTCTGCCATCCGAGCTCCCCCTACAGCTGTACGCGCTGTTTCCCGGTACAAGAAGGACAAGAAGTCTGCTCCTACGCCTTCGCCCACCACGTCCACGCCCGGTTCATTTTGCAACAACTGTGGTAAGCAGCACGGAACACAGGTATGTCCAGCTGCTCAGTCTACCTGCAACAGTTGTGACCGTATGGGCCACTGGTCGCTCACAGTGCGGTGCCCAGCTAAGTACGTACAGTGCAATGTGTGCGGTCGTCTGGGCCACTATGACAAGTGTTGCCCTCCCAACAAACCCAAGGAACAGCGTCAACGGAAGCTTCAGCGCCCTTCTACCAGAGAGGGCCGCCCACAGTCGCCAAATCAGAGGCACGACGACCCTGGACAAAGCCCGACCCATTTTAGGAGGGTGTACTCCTCGCATCCCAGGACCAAAGTCCCCCAGTACATCAGCGTCATCGTGACCTACGGCGGTGTGTCATCCCGTCTTCAGATGTTGCCCGACACCGGCGCTGATGCTACAGTCATCGGTCCCCAGCATTTGCGATGCTTGGGGCTCTCTCCAAGCGATCTAGGACCGCCTCCCGAGGACCTCCGCTTTATGGCAGATGGTTCACAGATGGCCCCAGCCCTGGGTTCACTCTATGCACATGTCACCTTTGGCAACAGGTCGTGTCAGGCCTGGATTGACGTGCATAATGGTGTCCCGACTCCCTTGCTGTCCTACAGACATTGTCAAGAGTTGGCCATCATCTCCCAGGACTTCCCAACACCGATTCTCGAGGTAAATTACGCCAACAGGGTGCATGAAGGGAGCAGCAACTACCCTGCTGCCGCCCTACCCCTACCTCTGGCCAGTGACACCTCTCCTTCGGTAGTTGTCCCTGCTGCATCACGTCCCCACGCCCTGGCTCGCCTTCACGACAGTCACCGTGGAGCTGAGGCCACCAAACGACGTGCACGACAGACTGTGTTCCGGCCTGGCATCGACCCCGACATCTCCAATGCTGTCCAGGTGTGTAAGCCCCGCCACGTATTACAACCCAGCCAGCAGCAGGTACCCTTCATGAGTGACGACAACCCCACCCGCCCCTTTGAGTCTGTGTCGGCCGACTTTTTCTGTGTGTCAGGAAAGTCCTTCCTGGTTATCGTCGACCGTCTCTCTGGTTGGCCGGTTGTCATCAAGGGCGGTAATGACACGACGTCTGCCGCCACCATCAGCAAGTTCCGCCACTACTTCCGTGACGTGGGCGTTCCTGTACGCCTGCGAACCGACGGAGGGCCTCAGTTCACAAGCCGGGACTTTGCTGCGTTCCTTGACCGATGGGGAGTCCGGCATGTGTTGTCATCGCCCCATTACCCGCAGTCCAACGGCCACGCTGAGGCTGCTGTCAAATCTTTGAAGCACCTCATCCTTAAGGTGGCCCCTTTTGGGAATATTGACTGCGAGGCCTTCGACCGGGGTCTTCTTGAACTCCGCAACACACCTAACTACACCGGACGCTCCCCTGCCCAGGTTTTGTATGGACGCCCCCTTCGTTCTTGTGTCCCTGCTCACCCTCAATCCTTCTCCAAGGAGTGGCAGGCTAAGACAGAGGATTGTGATCGCCGAGCCGCCGAACGTGTTCAGGACGTCGTCGCCCGCTACAACGACCACGCCCGTTCTCTCCCCAGGTTGAGTGTCGGTACCCAAGTCCGTGTTCAGGACCCGACCTCCCTACGTTGGGACAAAGTAGGCGTAGTCATGGGTCTCGGCAGGTCACGGGACTACCAGGTGCGGTTACCCAGTGGTCGCGTGTGGTGGAGGAACCGCCGTTTTCTCCGCCCCGTAACACTGCCTTCTGCTGGCCCCGCCACCAGTGTTGAGTCCCACACCCTTCCCAGTGATGAAGTCCCTCGACGCTCAGAACGGATCCAGAAGAAGAGGTCCGCTCAAGACTTTGCTATGAGCGTATAGGGGGGAGGGAGGTGTATGTATATTATGTATGCTGGATTATGTATTATGTATGTATATTATGTATGTGCTCCATTTATATTTATTCAGCCTAGCTAGCAGCGTGTGGCAATGTTATTACCATATCCCACACGCTTAATTAATGTGCCTGGCGACGTATGGAAGCTGCTAATGTATCACTTGCCATACGTCGTCTATGGTAGTTGACCAGGACCTTAGCTAGGGAGCAGTGCTACCCACCTCTGTGTACATACTCTTATCCAGTAAACCGAACCTACAAAACTATACAGGTGTTTGTGTTCTCTCCTGTATATAGAACTTATTACCCAGAACATCTAACACTAAGGATCTCACAAGGGGAAAAGATGAAGTACAGAAACAGGAGAACACTGGATATTTCGACCGTAACCTACCGTCGCCCTCTATAGTATACAGTATATCGACATATACAAGGCTCTCGTGTTTCTGTATTTCCTCTACATTTAGTGTGGTATTTCAATGATAACATACAACGTATATTCTTACGTACATGATTATCATGATAGTCGCCATGGTTGTCATGATCGTCATGGTTGTCATGGTCGTCATGGTATATAGGAGGCGAGTCTGCGGCAGCCACAGCCACCATAGCCAGCAGGAGAAGTACCTGTAAAACAAGTGAATAATTAAAGTTTTCCAAAACACTAGAAAGAGAAACACTAACCCATTTTTCACGTTGGGTGGTCGCCTTCAGATGGGTTCAAATAACATATAACGAAACGGAGAATTATTGTAAGTCTCGCTATGATTGATTCCTCTTTTTATTTATGCAACAAAATATTTATGTCTGTGAGATGAAAAGATATGAAATATTGACTATATGTTCTCTTGTCGCCATGATAAAATCAATAATATTTTTGTAATGGCAATATCTGGCAAAGAATAAAGGTGCAACCAGAGCTGCCTACCTTAATGTTCATGGTGAAGTAACGTTGACAACTGATGCCCATCACCAGGTTGGTGCTTCTATTTATACCTGGATTTACACATCGATGCAGGACACGTTTCTCCAGTGACCTTCGCTTATGTGACAAATGTTACAAAGAGCCGGTTCGCTGCTTCATTACTTCATCAAGTTTTTACTTCAGTAAAAAAATGTGGGAACTGATGCGAAAACCAACCAAGCAAAACAGCGAATACCCAAACACAGCTGAAATTATCTCAATAATCAGAAAAAAAACAATATTTTAAACATTGTCCTGCAGTACTATCGCACGCATGCACGCCCGCGCACACACAGTATGATACATATCTGATTTACTTAGACTAACATATGAGAAAGTTGTGGTTATGATAGATCGGAGAGAGAGAGATTAGATGCGTATATTCCTTAGGAACCTCTAAGAAAAGTGTAGCTCTAGCCCAGCACACACTAAGTACTCATGGTAGTATCTCCGTAGCAGGAAAGGGGACCAGGTAAGCCTACGCTCTCACATACGTTTACATATAAGAATTTTGTCTTAATGAACTAAGACAATGAAGACTGATTTATGGACAGATTTAATATGAATACTTTCCCGTTTTCTTGTTCATTTCTTTTTCTGTTTTCTTAAAATTTGCCGAAGTAAATATCAATCTCGCTACATGTCACGTATAGTTGCAATTTTGAAATTAACAAGTTTCCCTGATTTCATGAAATTAAATTCTGTTTAGTTGTATAGACGCAGAGTACCTCAGTATATCCCATATGCTTGAGAATGTATTAAGGGCAATATTCCCATATGACTCTGATCGCTTAAAGCCAATATAATGCTGAAAACATTGCGAACATAAACTTTTCAATTATGTATAAATTTTTATTGTTGTAATGGATAGAAACTTTCCTTTAATGACGAATATCTGAATACTTTTACAGTCTATTTTTGGATTTAATTTGCCCTTGGGTTGGGTTGGGTTGGGTTGGGTTGGGTAGAATACTATGAAATGTAATCTCGAGTCACTCAAGTCAAAGGCAATGAAGTTTAATTAAAAGTGTCTCGTTATTGTTCTTAGATAATTTTTCTGATGATAATCTTGGGTGAAGAGGAGACTGAGTAGTGAGTACTCCCGAAAAACTTGTTTCTGTGAATTGCTCGACGCAAATGTATCTTGACACTGATCCCGACTTGGGTTAGGTTATTTGCATTATAATAATTCTATAAAACTCGAATGCTTATGAAGTGATCCCCATCTAAACTTATCGGACAAGAGTTTGTCATATAACAACAAATGAAAGATTAAAACTGGGCAAGTAGGTGGTAGTCTACTTGGTGTCACCTGCATCTGATGTTGTCTTAGTTCAAGTGAGGAGCATCGATACGGGGATTTGTTAGTTAAACGTTCCTATAAAAAAAAATCACCGGTGCCATCAACAAAAATGAAGTCATCAGAATATTTCCAGCAGTTTACTCACAGGAATCTTACATTGTTTTCCGTAATCATGTATCCCTCCACATTCTGTCAACTGACGAGCTATAGATCTACTCAGTAACGCTACCACCATATCATCTCCATAGGCCTAAGAAGGCATGTGGTTGGGCTCAGGATTTTCCCCTTGATATTTCTTACTTTAGAACCTGTGCGTAAGAAACTCGGTTACACCTTGTGGCTCTCAGTCACAAATATTTCCCTCATGACTTACAACATTCAATCTCTTTCTGCTCTTTTTATTCATTAAGCCAATAAGGTTTACATTATAGTTTGGTTCATTACCAAACTACAGCTGAGGGAATGAGGTAATAATAATCTACCTTTTAGAAATTTCAGCCAGGATGCGGCGTGTGTTGTATAAAAAATCTCTTGAATGTGTTTTAAATGTCATTTTCGTCCTGGTGTATAATAGTTTGTCATCTATTCCTTACTTGTTTCAACTTTGTAATCACGAAGAAAGAGACACAATTATGTAATGACCACAAATAAGTTTGTTTCAATATTTTGTTTCTTAGAGAAAATACAGCCAAAACAAGGAAATAATTAATGTTATCTGTAACTTGGCGTCGTGGCAGATGGTGGAGGACAACATGTAGTATAAGTCGTCAAGAACATAAGGTGATTATAGAAAACTATTTATTTTTAAGTATTTTAATTTAACAACATAAGAGAACATACAAACTATTAACATTCAACAGATAATTAAGAAAATAAAGAACACTGAGGCTGGTAATATGGAGGAACAGTAACATCAACTATCTAAGAGGAACAAGAAGGAAAATCAGGAATAATGTAGACATTACTACACAAATCACAGGTTGATATCATTTCGAAAATTATATCCTTTAATGGATAATTATCGAGTTCAAGTCTAGTTTCGCTATATTACATGGAATGGCGACAGAGGTGTGACCTCCTGAGTGTTGGGCACATAAGCTCTACTGTCTTCATCGACTTAATCGTAGGAAGGGGAATACTTGGGCGTATGGTCGTACTTGCCATACTCATGAGAGTCGTAATGAGCCTCACCCTCGTACTTGACATCAGCCACATAGCCTGAGTAACCGTCCACGTAATAATTCACAGTCTGGAGACGACCGTCGGGAAGCTGCACGTAGTACGACCCCTTGGTGTTGTCACCATCACGGCTTTCCTGGTGACCGAAGTCGTTATAATAATCGTCTTTTACTTTATACTTGAACTCATACTTGGGGTGTCCATGCTCGTAAGAGTGCTGTAAATAAAAGTAAATCATATCTTTTAATATTATAATATATTCAATGAATAAATTTTACTTGATTCACTGAGAAGGTTATCTTTTTATTAATATTAATGACTCAAAATAATAACTCTGAAGTAATTATGTTATGCCACATACATTATGACACTAAGGATCTCACAAGGGGAAAAGATGAAGTACAGAAACAGGAGAACACTAGATATTTCGACCGTAACCTACCGTCGCCCTCTACAATATACAGTATATCGACATATACAAGGCTCTCGTGTTTCTGTATTTCCTCTACATTTACTGTGGTATTTCAATGATAAAATACAACGTATATTCTCACGTACATGATTATGATGATAGTCGCCATGGTTGTCATGATCGTCATGGTTGTCATGGTCGTCATGGTATATAGGAGGCGAGTCTGCGGCAGCCACAGCCACCATAGCCAGCAAGAGAAGTACCTGTAAAACAAGTGAATAATTAAAGTTTTCCAAAACACTAGAAAGAGAAACACTAACCCATTTTTCACGTTGGGTGGTCGCCTTCAGATGGGTTCAAATAACATATAACGAAACGGAGAATTATTGTAAGTCTCGCTATGATTGATTCCTCGTTTTATTTAATCAACAAAATATTTATGTCTGTGAGATGAAAAGATATGAAATATTGACTATATGTTCTCTTGTCGCCATGATAAAATCAATAATATTTTTGTAATGGCAATATCTGGCAAAGAATAAAGCTGCTACCAGAGCTGCCTACCTTAATGTTCATGGTGAAGTAACGTTGACAACTGATGCCCATCACCAGGTTGGTGCTTCTATTTATACCTGGATTTACACATCGATGCAGGACACGTTTCTCCAGTGACCTTCGCTTATGTGACAAATGTTACAAAGAGCCGGTTCGCTGCTTCATTACTTCATCAAGTTTTTACTTCAGTAAAAAAATGTGGGAACTGATGCGAAAACCAACCAAGCAAATTAGCGAATACCCAAACACGGCTGAAATTATCTCAATAATCAGAAAAACAATATTTACAACATTGTCCTGCAGCACTAACTCACACATGCACGCTGGCGCACACAGAGTATGATACATATCTGATTTACTTAGACTAACATATGAGAAAGTTGTGGTTATGATAGATCGGAAAGAGAGAGAGATTACATGCGTATATTCCTGAGGAAGTTTTAAGAAAAGCTACAGCTTTAGCCCAGCACACACTAAGTACTCATGGTTGTATCTCCGTAGCAGGAAAGGGGACCAGGTAAGCCTACGCTCTCACATACGTTTACATATAAGAAGAACTTTGTCTAAATGAACTAAGACAATGAAGACTGATTTATGGACAGATTAAATAAGAAAACTTTCCCGTTTTGTTGTTCATTTCTTTTTGTGTTTTCTTACTTTTTGCAGAAGTAAATATCAATCTCGCTACATGTCAAGTATAGTTGAAATTTTGACATAAACAAGTTCCCAGATTTTTTTTTAATTAATTTCTGTACAGTTGTAAAGACGTAGAGTACCTCAGTATATCACACATGTTTGAGAATGTATTAACGGCAATATTCCCATATGACTCTGATCGCTTAAAGCCAATATAATGCTGAAGAACAATGCGAACATAAACTTTTCTATTGTGTATAATTTTTCTTGTTCTAATGGAAAGAAACTTTTCTTTAATGACGAATGTCTGAATACATCTACAATTTAAATTTGGATTTAATTTGCTCTCGGGTTGGATTGGGTTGGGTTGGGTAGAATACTATGATAAGTAATCTAGACTAAGTCAAGTCAAAGGCAATGAGGTTTAATTATAAGTGTCTCGTTATTGTTGATAATCTTGGGTGAAGAGGAGACAGAGTACTCCCGAAAAACTGGTTCTGTGAATTGCTCGACGCAAATGTGTCTTTACACTGATCCCGACTTGGGTTAGGTTATTTTAATTATAATATTTCTATAAGACTTGAATGCTTATGGAGTGATCCTCATGTATGCTTCTCGGACAAGAGTTTGCCATATAACAACAAATTAAATATTGAAACTGGCCAAGTGGGCGGCGGTCAACTTGCATCTGGTGCTGTCGTGGTTCAAAGGAGGAGCATCGATACGGGGATATGTTAGTTATATGTACCTATACAAAATTCACCGACGCCAACAACAACAATGAAGTCATCAGTAGATTTCCAGCAGTTTACTCACAGGAATCTTACATTGTTTTTCCATAATCATGTATCCCTCCACATTCTGTCAACTGACGAGCTATATAGATCTACTCAGTAACGCTACCACCATATCATCTCCATAGGCCTAAAAAGGCATGTGGTTGGGCTCAGGATTTTCCCTTTGATATTTCTTACTTTAGAACCTGTGGCTCTCTGTCACAAATATTTCCCTTATGACTTACAACATTCATTAGTTTACATGTTCCTGCTTCTAATATTTTCAGTCCCTGGGAAGGTGACGCCACGGTGAATGCATTTAACAACAAGAAAAGTTTAATCTCTTTCTGCTCTTTTTATTCATTAAGCCAATAAAGTTTACATTATAGTTTGGTTCATTACCAAACTCCCGCTAAGAGAACGAGGTAATAATAATCTACCTTTTAGAAAGTTCAGTCAGGAAGCGCGGCGTGTGTTGTATAAAAAATCTATTGAATGTGTTTTAAATGTCATTTTCACACCTGTTGTATAATTGTAACTGGCAATGATGTATTATTGAAGAGTTTGTCATCTATTCCTTATTTGTTTGAACTACGTCATCAGAAAGAAAGAGGCATAATTATGTAATGACCACAAATAAGTTTGTTTCAATATGTTGTGTCTCAGAGAAAATACAGCCAAAACAAGTAAATAATTAATGTTATCTGTAACTTGGCGTCGTGGCAGATGGTGGAGGACAACATGTAGTATAAGTCGTCAAGAACATAAGGTGATTATAGAAAACTATTTATTTTTAATTATTTTAATTTAACAACATAACAGAACATACAAACTATTTACATTCAACAAATAAGTAAGAAAATAATGAACACAGAGGCTGGTAACAGAGGAGCAGTAACCTAAACTAACTAAGAGGAAGAAGAAGGAAAATCAGGAATAATGTAGACATTACAACACGAATCACAGGTCGATATTATTTCGAAAATTATAACCATTAATTGATAACTATTGAGCTCAGGGTCTAGCGTCGCTACATTACATGGGATGGCGATAGCGGTGTGACCTCCTGGGTGTTGGGCACAAAAGCTCTACTGTCTTCATCGACTTACTCGTAGGAAGGGGAATACTTGGGCGTATGGTCGTACTTGCCATACTCATGAGAGTCGTAATGAGCTTCACCCTCGTACTTGACATCAGCCACATAGCCTGAGTAACCGTCCACGTAATAAGTCACAGTCTGGAGACGACCGTCGGGAAGCTGCACGTAGTACGACCCCTGGGTTTTGTCACCATCACGGCTTTCCTGGTGCCCGAAGTCGTTATAATAATCGTCTTTTACTTTATACTTGAACTCATACTTAGGGTGTCCATGCTCGTAAGAGTGCTGTAAATAAAAGTAAATCATATCTTTTAATATTATAATATATTCAATGAATAAATTTTACTTGAGTCACTGAGAAGGATATCCTTTTATTAATATTAATGACTCAATATAATAAATCTGAAGTAATTATGTTATGCCACATACATTATGACACTAAGGATCTCACAAAGGGAAAAGATGAAGTACAGAAACAGGAGAACACTGGATATTTCGACCGTAACCTACCGTCGCCCTCTACAGTATACAGTATATCGACATATACAAGGCTCTCGTGTTTCTGTATTTCCTCTACATTTAGTGTGGTATTTCAATGATAAAATACAACGTATATTCTCACGTACATGATTATCATGATAGTCGCCATGGTTGTCATGATCGTCATGGTTGTCATGGTCGTCATGGTATATAGGACGTTTGTCTGCGGCAGCCACAGCCACCATAGCCAGCAGGAGAATTATCTGTAAAACACGTAACTTGTTATTCAAGTAGCGCTACCTTTTTCATAAACAGGAGAAATTTAAGCTATATGTCACTTTAGCTTCACTGGTCGATTTGGACATTAAGCATTGAGCAAATAAATAAATTGGGTTAACTCTCGCCTGCGATAGTGTCTCTGCTTTGTTATATATTGCAACATTTCAAATATACTTCTGGTGTTAAAGGCAAATATATCTTGATAGTATGCTCCTTTTGCCTTAATTAAGTGATATATTTGACTATAGTTACACGAATAAAGTATTTAACAATATCAGTGGGAAGATAAAGCTGCTACCAGAGCTGCCTACCTTAGTGTTCATGGTGCAGTAGTGTTAACAACTGATGCCCATCACCAGGTTGGTGCCTCTATTTATACCTGGACGTGCACAACGATGCAGGACACGTTTCTCCAATGATCTGCAATTATTTGAGGAAGGTTGCAAAGAACCGGCTTGTTGACTCTTAACTTCATCAGTTTTTTAGTTCTGGTAATGATTGGTTGGTGGGGATGTAAGAGTGTGGGATCTCGTTTAGCGGAAGGGCAAGCATTATGTTCTTATTATTTTCAATTATCATAGCCTTCTTAACGCTTACTCTTGGAAGAGATTTTAATGCCTTTCTACTAATTTACAAAAAGATTTTATTGTGATGAGGCGATAATTAAGAAGTTATTTCAGTGAACGATTCTATCGCTCACCGAACACAATGATAACCAGTGAGAAGCAGACTGGTGAGCGCGGCCCCGTGATACGCAGTGGCAAAGTAGGGAGAGAAAGACAAGGCACTATACCCATGACAAGTGTATATATTGACCAAACATGGCTGCCCAAATAATGCAGTCAGTGTAATAAAAGCAAATGAGGGTAGGTTAGGTTAGGTTAGGTTAAAAATAAAATATTCATCCACTTGTCATGGTCTGTAATTTCAACGAAGCAGTCTAGTTTACTCACACATAAGCTGCTAAAATTAAATAAAAATGACTTGTGTTAAGGATATCCGAGGAAGCTGATATCTTGAAGTGGCTATTTAGTTCAGAAAAAAAACAGCATAAACAAATTCAGTAAAAAAATTAACTTATATCTATATTATCTTCAGTGTAATTAAGGGGTTATGGTAAAAAATGAAATAAAACCTAACCTAACCTAATCATTTACTTGTGTTTTTATCTTTAAGAATTGCTGTCCGTTTGTTTACTTTGTTGTTGATGCTACGCCCACTCATCCACCCAACCAGTTGATGCTACGCCCACTCCTCCACCCAACCAGTTGATGCTACGCCCACTCCTCCGCCTAACCAGTTGATGCTACGCCCATTCATCCACCCAACCAGTTGATGCTACGCCCACTCCTCCGCCTAACCAGTTGATGCTACGCCCATTCATCCGCCTAACCAGTTGATGCTACGCCCACTCCTCCGCCTAACCAGTTGATGCTACGCCCATTCATCCGCCTAACCAGTTGATGCTACGCCCATTCATCCGCCTAACCAGTTGATGCTACGCCCACTCCTCCGCCTAACCAGTTGATGATCCGCTAACCCAGTTGATGCTACGCCCCACTCCTCCGCCAACCAGTTGATGCTACGCCCATTCATCCGCCTAACCAGTTGATGCTACGCCCATTCATCCACCTAACCAGTTGATGCTACGCCCACTCCTCCGCCTAACCAGTTGATGCTACGCCCATTCATCCGCCTAACCAGTTGATGCTACGCCCATTCCTCCGCCTAACCAGTTGATGCTATGCCCATTCATCCACCTAACCAGTTGATGCTACGCCCATTCATCCACCCAACCATTTGATGCTACGCCCACTCCTCCGCCTAACCAGTTGATGCTACGCCCATTCATCCACCCAACCAGTTGATGCTACGCCCATTCATCCACCCAAACAGTTGAAGCCAGCGTAAATTTGTTCGCCTCTGGACTTACGAGCAGAACGGGGGTATAAATTCTCTGAACCGACCTTATAGGGACTGGAACACTCGCATTTAGTATCGTGGCTATATGGTAGAGGGAACTGTTTACATTGTGAGGTACTAAGAGTAATTCATAGTTTCGATACTTTTTATTGCCATTGTTTACAGTATTTACACTCAAAAATAATTATGAAAATACAGATTATAATAGCTGTCAACATGAAGGATTTGTAGTCTTCGATATTTAAAAACAAGATCAAGGAAGAGAAACAGAAAAATGTGGTTTATAATATTGATCACTCTCGGTTGGTGGTGTTGGTTGGTGTGGGTGTGGCTAGTGTTGGTTGGTGTAGGTGTGGCTAGTGTTGGTTGGTGTGGGTGTGGTTGGTGTTGGTTGGTGTGGGTGTGGTTGGTGTTGGTTGGTGTGGGTGTGGCTGGTGTTGGTTGGTGTGGGTGTGGCTGGTGTTGGTTGGTGTAGGTGTGGCTAGTGTTGGTTGGTGTGGGTGTGGCTGGTGTTGGTTGGTGTGGGTGTGGTTGGTGTTGGTTGGTGTGGGTGTGGTTGGTGTTGGTGGTGTAGGTGTGGCTGGTATTGGTGGTGTATAATCAAGGTGTTTGCCCAAGTTTTATTGGAGAGTTCGGCGACTGTAGTGGATCCTATGCGATTCGCTCAATATTCCTCACAATACTGAATACATCTTTTCTGGTTGTATACATAATCACAATCCAATGTTTTGGTTCTAAATTCGTCAATAATATGTAATAAACCAGAACACCATTATGGAAGTTGACAAAGACCTTTACAACTTGGTATCGGGGATGTATGGTAAAGGTAATAATGTCAGGTACTAAGGTCAAGTACTAAGGTCAAGTACTAAGGTATAATTTATAACACAGATACTTTTTGGTAACATAGTTTATATATAACGAACATAATATTTACATAAAAATAATCAAGTGAAAAGTTTGAAAAACATGCAGAAAAAGAAGAAGTCCTATTTATCACTAAAGGTCATTGGTACTTCATAAATATTATTCATTAAAGAATAAAATCAAGTTATTTCGGCCATAACAGCTGCTGCTGACGTAGACAATATGACCTCCTGGCTGATGGACATAGTAGCCTCTCCTAACTGCCTCCATTTACTCGGACACATACAAAGGCTTGTAGTCGTACTTGGGTGGTTCGTAATCGTTGTATTTTATGTAAGTTTCAGGGTAATGAGCCTCACCCTCGTATTTCACCTCGGCCACGAAGCCTGAGTCACCGTCCACGTAGTAAGTGACGATCTGCTTACGAGTGTCGGGAAGAGAGACGAAGTACGACCCCTGGGTGTGGTCGCCGTCACGGATCTCCTCGTGGCCGTAATGATTGTAGTCATTCTTCACTAACCACTTGAACTTATACTTTGCCTGTAAACAAAAGTACAACGCCGTCACATTATGTTGTATTAAGCACTGATCAATAAATGTTAAATTATTTTTATGATTAAATTTCATAACCAGCACCAAAGTACATAAACTCATTTACATCTTCATGGTCACCATAGTATGAGGGCCGTTCATCTGCGGCAGCCACAGCCACCACAGCCACCACAGCCAGCAGGAGAAGTACCTGTAAACAAATGATTAATTAACTTATTCAACCTGCATAACTGTAATCATCAACATAATAAGATAAGGCAAATGTTTCTTTAGTTGGTTGGTATCCAAGATGGTCAAGATGGTTCATGATGTATACCCAATAAGCTTAGATTTTGAGGCTTTACAGTTTTATCTACCTTGGTGCTCATGGTGCAGTAATGACAGTAAATGATGTCATGTATCGAGGAGTTGGCTTTATATAAGCGTGCATACACACACACACACACACACAAAATGACACCGGACAAATTTCTCTATTAGTTCGTGTCTGTCTTGGAGGAGGTAAAGAAAAAGGTCTAGACTCTCGCCTTCATAAAGAATTCACTTTCGATTGACCGTGTTGGATTACTTTTTTTTTTTACATAACCTGAATGTGATGTCAAAAGGAATTTACAAATTGTTCTTTTGTTGACAGAGATCTATTGTGAGTGTTGGTTAAAGAGTATTTTCATAGCTAAGAATATCTGTCCTACGAGGCATATACTGGTCTAAACTGAGCTGTGTTAATCGGTGGAAGATGGCGACATTCTTCTTGTTTAATCCACCAGGACAGGATCTTAGCCTCACATAAACAGCTTAGATTACAAACAAAGAACCAGGTAAAGGTATGATTTAAACACCTATAATTTTAATGGATATAAAATACATCGTCTGATATACATAATTTGGTTTAAATAAGAAGATGAGAACAGAAGGAGAGAAGGTTTGGTTTAAAAATCTATACTAACTAATCTATTGATCACACCTGGGTAAAACCAGTTTAATATTAACTGGCAGACAGACTTCCGCAACTCCACACTTCCTGATAACCGGTTAGACTGTGTTACGAATCACCTAGGGGGTTACTGACACTCTGAGCCGACAACCAGTCTCATATAGACAGTCATTTCTTGTGCTCACATTATGACATTTTATATTCATACATTTCACTTTTCTGAGACCAGGTGGGATATTCCTACCCCATTACGTCACATTGGGATAATATGACACATGTTTAGATGGTTTGCGTCTTATAACATACGGAAGATATTGTAGTAAAACGTACACGGGAGATGTCAGGTCGTAATAAACCATACACGGAAGATATCAGGTCGTAATAAACCATACACGGAAGATATCAGGTCGTAATAAACCATACACGGAAGATATCAGGTCGTAATAAACCATACACGGAAGATGTCAGGTCGTAATAAACCATACACGGAAGATATCAGGTCGTAATAAACCATACACGGAAGATATCAGGTCGTAATAAACCATACACGGAAGATATCAGGTCGTAATAAACCATACACGGAAGATATCAGGTCGTAATAAACCATACACGGAAGATATCAGGTCGTAATAAAACATACACGGAAGATATCAGGTCGTAATAAACCATACACGGGAGATATCAGGTCGTAATAAAACATACACGGAAGATATCAGGTCGTAATAAACCATACACGGGAGATATCAGGTCGTAATAAAACATACACGGAAGACATCAGGTCGTAATAAACCATACACGGAAGATATCAGGTCGTAATAAACCATACACGGAAGATATCAGGTCGTAATAAACCATACACGGAAGATATCAGGTCGTAATAAACCATACACGGAAGATATCAGGTCGTAATAAACCATACACGGAAGATATCAGGATAGTTAGTGGTATGAAGACCTGGATGCTCTAAGATTTATAACATGACTTTATCCCCATAATTTAACAACAGACAACTTATTTAATTATTATAGTCCGTATAATTTCGACACCAGATGTAACCTCTATGCTTAATCCATCTGTTGATTATATTTACAATTATTAAGAAATTTTAAAGTATCATTAGTAGATATAATTAGCCTCGTGTTGCTATTGATAAGCTCGTATCCCAAGTTTTCAGCATTGTTGCATAAAGGGAAATATTTGAAGTGATTATGATGTGAACAACTCGTCAAAAACTTAGCTGTTAACTCCTCAGGCTATTGGTAGAGAGAGAGAGAGAGATCACTGACCACTATAAAAACAAGATTACACCAATTACGGACACAGTTCAATAAGTTTCGATAAGACAAAATCAGTGTTTCCGCCGGAAGATAGATGGTGGGGTCAGGTTGTGCTCGCTAACCCCACCAAGTCTTACCACACCGGCCTCAAGAGTCCCTGACCTACGGAGAGGAAACGTGGAAAGCCTTATATTCCTTTTGAAAGACGAAGTTCACGCTTGGTGTTTTGGTCGACCGTAGACGAACAGAATAACTTGCCCTTGAACATCACGCTCAGGCATATAAAGGCAGACGTCAGATGGCCCGTGGGCAGTACTACAACAACCTCCACAAGACCAGCAATGGACTCTAAGGTATAGTAATCGCTTCTCTACGAGCTTATGTGTCTTAGTGAATAATTTTTGTGCTTTTGTCATCACTTAGGCGTCGTTGCCCTCATCGTCTGCTTGATGTGTGTGTGTGTGTGTGTGTGTGTGTGTGTGTGTTTAAATTTTCCCTGTTATCGAATATTGTCACAACATCTACATTCAACTAACAGTCACAACTACCTACAGGTATTCATCTTCCTCGGTTTGGTAGCGATGGCTGGGGCTGACCGACGCCCCTCTTACTCCTACAGTGACCCTGAGGTGAGATAACACCGTCCAAGAGTTGATCAGGCGGATAAAATTATTGCATTTGGTGTTAGTGTTTCTGGGTATTATATAAATTCAGTATAAATTAACGTATATAAAACACAAAGTCGATACGTTTTGAAGCATTTGTTTACATATTAATCTATTAGAAATCTCTACGATAGTTATTTCATCCGCTGCTCTGCTCCTCCAGTCCTCAGAAGACTCACTTGAGGAGCCCACCAAGTATGGCTACAACTGGAACGTGAAGGATGGCTACTCAGGCAACGACTTCACTCATCAAGAGGACCGTGAGGACGACAACACCAAGGGGTCGTACTCGGTGCAGCTTCCCGATGGTCGTCTGCAGACTGTGACTTACTACGTGGACGGTGACTCAGGCTTCGTGGCCGAGGTCAAGTACGAGGGTGAGGCTCAGTACCCCGAGTCTGAGGAGTCTAAGGAGTACACACCCACCAAACCCCGGTACTTCACTCCCGATTCCGAGGAGTCTGTGGAAGTCCCAGTGTACACTCAACCCAGGAAGTCATACGGTCGCCACCAGTGACTCGAGTACGCGGGCTGCTTCCATCCTGGTATACCCGTCGAAGGTGTTGGTGTTGTGATGTGTTAATGTGCTTCACTAGCTGGGGTCCTAAAGCGCGTACCCAAAGTTACTGAACATTATACATAAGACATCAGTTACAACTACACAAGAGAGACAAGCCTCCCTCGTCACTACAGAGGCCCCCAGACCATCACTCCAGCAGCCATCAGGACGTAATGATTATCGTGAATGCATTATTTTACTGTTGCCAAAATCTGACGATACCTCTGCACGACGGTGGCCTCAGTACCTCCTCTTAACCTATGCTTCAAACCTTAAATAAGCCTTTTCTTCTCGTGTTAGATAGTTCCCGGCTGTAATACTTTACAGTCTGTAATTAATATTTATTAAATTAATTGTAGTTCGAATTATGTGACTTTCATATTACCTTCAGCTAAGATAAGAGTCTCAGCGTAATTTTGAAGTCATTAGTTTTGTATACCTTCACTTATGTTAACCCATTAAATGTGTTCTTACATCTCTAATTAGGAAGAGAATTTAGCGTAGGAACCTTTATGAGTTACAGTTAAGGGTGTTGAGCGAGGGTCGAATATGAAGGCCGCCTCAAAGGTTAAGGTCTAGTGAACACGACCACCTTCCTTCTTACAAAGACTTGAGTAATTCTTATAAATATTCCTGTGAACAATGTGTCCCTGGATGGTAGTGAATGTTTACCGCTTCATCATACAGTATTTAGAGCGTCCCAGAAAAATGTCCCTGCTTCCCTCCCTCCCTGCCTGCTCTCTGAGACACTGTGAGTTGGAGGGAGGGAGGGAGGGAGGGACATTTTCTGGAACACCTTATATAGATGGAGTGTGACGGCCAAGTGAATACAACGCTCATCTTCTGTTCTGAGCACCACTGGTACGACACCGGGGCCATCCTAGTCTATGCCAGCTGTGAATGAACCTCACTTTATAAAGATGGTGAAGTGAAGGCGGTAGAGCTCAGTGCCGGCCACGCTGCCTTCTTGTGCATCGAAGGCTTAGTACACAATGAATACGACGCCAATCACACAAAGGATACATCTGAAACATTCTGTAAATTTCTATGCTTTTATTTCCACCAATATTTAAACACAGACGATCAGTTATTCGTTAAGTCTAAATTAAGGTGTTTATAGTCACCACTAGTTAGAGAGGTGAAAGTGACGACGATACCTCCTACACGCTGCTGCATCGACGTAAACATTTCCCACCACAGGTCACATGTTCATAACCCTCACCGGGCAAAAAACCCCAATAAAACCGATCACATCTATGAGATAACTGATTCCCACCAAATGCCACCACAAACAAAACAATTTCTCCCACCCAAAAATTACTACATATACATAACTTCCCCCTCAGTAACTCCCACATTTACGGCGATAAATCAAACAAAACTCATAAATTTTCTACTTATTCCTCTCGTAAAAAAAATTATACCTGCATGGCGTAAGCACCACACTTAGTTGGCAATGAATATCTTTAACATTTTTCTTCCAAGCTGTGGTTTGTAGTGAGTGTACTGTGTTTATCTAATGTGTTACAGTTAGTATTATGGAGTTCTTCAAGGTTGAGTTCTGTAAAAATGACCATGACTCTCTGTCTCTGTCACTCTGTTTACTGGGTGGAAAAATGATGAAATGGTTCTATTTTACGTATTTTGTGGAGAATTTCCCCGTTTTCTGTTTAGGTGTTGTCAAAAATAGATCGATAAGATGATCTCTCCCTTAACATGAAGCCGGGAATCACACATAAAGACTCTCTTCTTAGCGACTCTAATCCAAAGAAGCAAAATTCCTATTCATCGACGGTGTGATATCTACAGTGCACTTTAAGGCTTCTTTCTGTCGAAATCTCAGTGCTTATTGCTACGGCTGCCATGTTCCCGGTAGAATTCGCCTGTAGTCGGTACTTCCCTTGAGATGACGAGCAGCCAGGTTTCTGTAGGTCATGAGGAAGGTTGTTTTTTTGGTTCTGACGTGATGTAGTAGGGTCATTTTCTTCGGGATGACTGGGAGTAGAAGGACACTGTTGCTCTTGATTGTCACAGAGTACGATAGCGTCTCTAAACGTGAGGTCTCCTGTAAGGCTGACGGACACCCACCCTTGCTCACAGTCGAGGCTCCCAGCGACCTCCACCCCTACCTCGACTCTGCCCTTCTGCGTCGCCTGCGTGAGGACAATGAAAACCGTATTAATAATTTTCCTGTGGGTTTATTATCCATTTACTGAACAAGGAAGTCTGCTGATTCTTATGCTGTTAAAAGTGGTATAAATTGTAGGGAAAATCCATAGAAGGAAAAAAAAAACATGAAGTACTTTGTGTTGTTAAGGAAATTATGTGTAAGTTATTATGGAAAAATATTTTAATTCTAAGGATAATTTTTTCTACTATTATATAATCACATGACATAAAGACTGACAGATGGCTGATACTACACCTGACTTTAGTGCTGACTCCATAACTGAACAAAAACTGACATAAAATACTACAGTAAACTAGATGTGATAAAGAGCTGACACTATACTTATTACCACACGTAACACCCCACTAGATGAAGAGCTGACGCCATACCTGACACCAGAGCTGACAAAAAGCTCTACCGTGAGCACCCGTCTCTTTGCTGATGGTGTGGCTGACGTAGGGATGCCCTGGATCTACATTCAGGACCTGTGGGATGAGATGGAGCGCTGAACCAACCCAGAGAAAGTACTGATCTCACTCATGTATTAATTGGTTACAACTTCAGGTAGTATCGTCGGCCAGTAAGCCAAGTTAAGCATGAGTTTACTTCAAGTATAGAAACTACCGTCATCACAACACCCAGACCCGTACTTAAGTGATAGTGGAGCTAGGGGTAGGTGGGGGAGGGGAGATGGGGATGGAGGTAGGAGGAGAGGGGAGGTAGGAGGTGATTATGGAGGTAGAGATAGGTGGGAGAGGAGGTAATGATGAAGCTGGAGGTAGGAGGCTAAGGCAACACTTTCATGGTGGCCTCAGCCCCCATGAATTACTATACCAGTAATTATATCTATGTTAACACGCCGCCCTTGGGAAGCATTAGAGGCCAACCTGATTACAGTGCGTGTAGAGAAGCTGAATATGCAGCTCAAATCCCATTGAAGACCCGAGACCGTCTGTGTTAAAATGGAAGGTTGACCCAGCAGTAGGTAACTCCAGTGTGGTACTCGGCAGTATTGAACCACACAACCTGTAGTGGCAGTGATAAGAACAGGTATAGTCATTCGCAGGTGATGACAAGATTTCAACTGTGATTCTAACCTGAAATATGGTGTAAATTATCTCATCCTTTGCTCATTAACACACCTGCCAGCCTCTCCCTCACCCATTAGGATAACACCTTACCTTTCCACCTTCCTGTTGGTGAGGTGAACGTGAACGAAATCGCCACAGTGGCTGTAGTTGGTGGGCGCCGCCAGGGAGAAACTGACCACCTGCAACTGTACACCTGCAGGAACTACCTGTTGGGGGGAGGGGGGGGGGGCACCTGTACTGGGGTCATTGGTTACTTTTGTGAGTTACGTTACAGTGTTACAGTCACATCCTAAAGCTTGGTTAAGTTAGGTTGAAATTAAGTGAATGTTCCTGTGATTTTAATTGGCAAGGTTGTTTCGTGAATGTTATGCATGTTGGGGGGAAGACTGTCACTCCTATGCAATAATAATAATACCATTACTGTGAGTTATATCATTATATTCATATCATCTTAATCTGAAATTTATGATTATATTTTTATCAGTGAAACCATTTTTTTTTCATACAGTCACCACCTACCTGTCGGAGAGTCAAGGTGCAGGCGATGTTGGGGGGGTAAGGTCGTGGGTAGTGAGGACTTCGCCACAGGATGGAGCTGGAGGCGTCCTCAACCTTCTGAACGGTACAAGGGCCTGACTTCTCTGTGGCGACGTATTGCTGATGGAGTTTTGTAGCTGCAGTGAATGGTGGAAGTGGTGAATGGTGGTGGTGAATGGTGGTGGTGTTGGTGGTGAATGGTGGTGGTGATAGTGGTGAATGATGGTGGTGAATGGTGACGGTGGGGATGGTGGTGAATGGTGAATGACGGTAGTAATAATCAAAGGTGTCTCAGGTAATATTAAAGGTTTCTCAGTAACCAACCTTTAGCCGAAGTATCACTGGAGGTCTTTATGGGACAGTGTGGTATGATTTTGAACTTGACCTTAGCCCAGAAGCCTCTAGAAAGGTCAGTTTTTGCGTGGAAGTAGAGTTGTACCTGGCGACCCATCCCAACCACTTGCCTGCCTCCCTCCAGCGCCCGACCACAGTACCTGCATTAACGACGTGTTTTGTGGATATCTATGTGTTATATATATATTTTTTTAGCTCTGGAGTAATTCTGTCTAAACACACAAACATATGTGCAAACACACTCATTCACACATTCATTCCCTCATTCATTCCCTCATTCATTCATTCTCACATTTTCATTCACATATTCACACATTCTCTCACAAACACGCACACACACACACACACACACACATACACACACATACTCACACAGGACCATCGTAACTGTTCTCCTGACGAATCTCGAGGAAGTCAGAACTACACTCCCCTTTATCTTCTTCCTGACGGTGTAGATGAAACTTGTAGAAGGTGAGGACGGGTACAGAACACCCAGGTCCTCTGATGACGAACACACACCACGTCCCAGCTGACAACACCCGGAACATAAGGTCGAATTACTGCCAACATTAACACCATATATTAAGGTTAAATGGAGGAAATAATAGTCGTAATGTGTCTTTCTGCTTGTTGTCTGGTAGCTGTCTGTCTGTCTGTCTATCTGTCTATCTGTCTGTCTGTCTGTTGTTTGTCTGTTGTCTGTTTGTTGTCTGGTGATGAGGTAATTACACTTAGCAACTTCTTAATGTGAGTAGATTGACAAGAGTTAATGTAGTCATAATGCAAATAAACTTGATTAAAAACAGGTTCTTGATAGCAGGTGTGTGTGTGTGTGTGTGGTAGAATATCTTACCTGTGACATTACGTATCGGTGTCTGTCGGTAGTTAGGGGTGGTAATGATGGTTGGCCGGGTAATTACTTTATTACTCTGCGCCATCTGCTGCTCTATCAGGTAGGTAAGCATGATTATAATACCTATAACACGTAATTATAATTCCTCTATTATTATACAGATTACACATACACACACACACACTCACCGTAGTATCCCGCAAGGGTGTGTTGACAATAGCGACCACGGGTGCCTGGGGGACAAACACACACACACCCACGACCCAGGTAACTCTCCCCTTGGCACGGGTTCTTCGTTAAGTGGCACCTCTTTACCCATCTGTCTGGTAACACCCACCACACTGTGATAACTAACATGGATCTTGATTTAGTTTTCATATTTGATATTTCAGAGAGAGAGAGAGAGAGAGAGAGAGAGAGAGAGAGAGAGACCATCGTACTCACCCACACAGCCATAAAGGATGTTTACAAGGTGCTTATCTCTATGGGAGAGCTGCAGGCGTTGGCCCATCGTACCTTGGTAGAACGGATCCTTACTGGCCAGCGTGACCCGTCCATTAGAACTGAAGGCCTGAGTAATACGAGAACACATTGAAAAAAAAAAAAAAGAGTTCCTTGTCCGAATGGGCTCCAACCTAACCTAACCTAACCAAACTTATACTAACCTAAACTATCACCAGTCAATAGAATCAATCCTTCAATATTACAAGGAAGAAAAAAAATGGCAATATTATTACACCTCACTCACCCTAGAGCTGTAATGCATGATGGAACTGAAGTCATAAGGGATGTTGAAGAGTGACATGTTGATGGGATGTATTGGGAGGAAGTTACGGTAGCATACGGTACCCTCACATCTGAAAGGGTCGATGTTTTGGAGGTTGATGTGGATGTAATGGTCTCTGTCGTAGCGGGAGTGTTCGTGGAAGAGTCCCAAGGCGTGACCGATCTCGTGGACCACAATACCCAGCTGATGGAGAGGAGGAGAGAAGGGAGAAGATGGAGAGGAGGAGAGAAGGGAGAAGATGGAGAGGAGGAGAGAAGGGAGAAGATGGAGAGAGGGAGATGAAGACGAGAGAAGACAGAAGATGAAAAAGAGGATGGGAAAGAAGAGAGAGAGAAGAAGAAGAATATGAAGAGAAAAAAAAGACAGAGAACAAGTTGAAGCACAAAAAAACCCCAGTAAATAACACAGTGAATAACATCAATAACACAGTGAATAACATCAATAACACAGTGAATAACATCAATAACACAGTGAATAACATCAATAACACAGTGAATAACATCAATAACACAGTCAATAACACATTAACACAGTCAATAACACAGTAAATACCCTCGGCAGCTAACACACCTTACACCACAGCATCCATTCTTGAGTAACTTACTGAGGTACACTTGACTCCGATGCCGACATGTTGACCATAAGGGCTGGTCTGCCTCCCTACTCGCGACGTACACATACTGGTATCACGGAATCGGATGTGAGGGCCATTGTAGTAGTAGTGCCTGGCGAACTGTAGACACGTGTGTTCCTCCCAGTGAGCGATGCCTCTTTCCACAGCATCCTTGTACGCGTAAGCTGAACAGGACAGCGATATAAAAGTACAATTTGCTGATTTAGGAATTGTTGTTTTTTTTATTATAAACCTCGTGAGTTGTGTACATTACCAGGCACGGTTAAGGGTGGAGGAACGAGAGAGGGGTGGGTGAGGGAGGGTGAGGGAGGGTGAGGGAGTGTTTGGTGGGTTGAGGGAGTGTTTGGTGGGTGTGGGTGAGGGAACGTGTTTGGTGGGTGAGGGAACGTGTTTGGTGGGTGGGGGTGGGTTTGGGGGAGAGAGTGAGTGGGAGAATGGTACAAGCACTGACTTATTTAATAATATTAGTCAACTCAGGTTAAATACCATATAGAGTTCTTAAATAACCTGAAGTTTAGGCACCCCAGATCATTTCACCTGTGATTCAAGACACTGACGCAAATTTAATCTAACTTAACCTAACCAAACCTAACTTAACCTAACCAAACCTAACTTAACCGAACCAAACCTAACTGAACCAGGTAGCATTCTGGTAATTAATCCTCAGGTGATAAAATCTAGGGTGCCTAATCATCAGGTGACACGATAAAGACCTTACGTTCATCATAGGTGTAATGAATGAGTGGCCAGCCATCAGGTCCTTCTGGCCACAGTAGCTCAGGGAGTGTGGTCCTATAGAAGGAGACAGTAATGGTCAAATGGGCCACACGTTATAGGCTGGGCCAATTAAGAGACCCTCATTCTAAGAGTCCCGAGTCCTAACTTATTCTGGTCCCAATAAACCCTAGCTTTAATTGACCCATGACCTGTGAGACCCCCGGGTGTAAGGGGGGTCATTTTCATGGGTCACGTTCTAATGGGTCTCACATTAGCCCAATTTGATGGGTCCCAGTAGTAATGGGTCACACTCACAACCATTCCCCAATCCTAATACTTAGAATAGGGTGGTTTAGGTTTATGGGTTAGGGCCAATTAAATGTGGGAATTGTGACCATTGCTTGATCTGATATAGTAACTGTCTGTTTGTCTGTCTCTCTAATTAACTATCTATCTACTTTATGCATCTAATTATCTATCCATCTGTTTGTATACTTCTGTGTGTATTTAATTATCTCTCTATTTACTTCACTATTAATCAAGTTATCTGTCTTTCAATTTAACTATTTATTGTCGATTAATTAATCTTTTCTCTGTTTATTCATTATTTTATCTAATTCTCTATGTCGATCTATTTATTAAGTAACCATCAATCTGTCTTGTTATTTTTTACCCTTTTATCTCTTTCTATAGATTTAAGACGAATATTCAAACATTTCTGGCTCAATGTTCAAGTATTATAAAATTAATCCCATATTTACGTTAGCAGTTACAATAAATTTCAATCTATTTACGTTTTAAGTTACAATGATTTCCATTCTTATATTTACGTTAGCAGTTACAATAAATTTCAATCTATTTACGTTTTAAGTTACAATGATTTCCATTCTTATATTTACGTTAGCAGTTACAATAAATTTCAATAATGTCAAATGATATTCACATAAACACTAGACCAACATCACCTTCTATGAGTCAAATGAGAAAGATTTGTTAATCGTCTCTTTAAAAAATCGATTCCGTGAGTTCAGAGGTAAAATAAAAGAATAAATTTCAATTACTTGGTCTGAAATGACTTTATTATTGAACTGGTTTTTAGTGAAAGTTGGTATATAGGTTAGGTTAGGTTCTGTGATTATTGTTTCAACCTGTGGCATTATGGAGACTTTACGTGGTATTCAGTTACAATGTTGATCTAGATTGTTTTCATGTTCTGCCTAACGTAGGAAGCATCATAACAAGGCGTGTGTGTGTGTGTTATAAATGACCCTTATATGGTATTAACAATAGAGAATACTTCCTGTAAAACATCAAAGTACGAACCACATATCACAGCACAACACAGCATCCCACAACATCCCACAACATCCCACAGCATACCACAAAATCCCACAAAATCCAACAGCATCTCACAACATCCCACAGCATACCACAAAATCCCACAAATTCAAACAGCATCTCACAACATCCCACAGCATCCCACAGCACCTACGGGTTAATAGCAGAGAGCATTTGATCTTCGTCGGGTAAGATGTACTTCAACAAGGTCTCGTCAATCTCTATATCCCCATCGTACAACTGACCACTGATATTCTTGCCAGCAATTATCTCACGTTCTTGAAGCTCGTTGTCTCTCGATATCTCTCCTTGGCTTTTGTTTTCTTTTTCTCTCTGGTTCTTGATTTTATCGGTGGTTCTCTTGTTCTTTCCTTCGTCTCTCTTGTTGTTATGTTCTCCTACGCTTCTCTCTTCTCCCTCGTCTTTTTTATTTCCTCCAGTGACCTTTCTGTCTTGTCTCTTGTCTCTCCTCCTTTCTCCCTCGCTCGTAAGTTCTCTCTCATTTCTCTCGTCAACCCCCTCGTAGCTCTTAATGTCTCCTTTGGGGTTCTCTCTCTTCTCAACTCTATCATCAGTCTCTGCACCCTTTCTATCAGGATTCAGTAAAATAAAGTGATAATCCATGATGTCTACGTCACTGAAGTTGTCATAATACTCGGAGTAGTCGATCGGTGGCTCTTCGTCAGTAGTATTAGGAGGGAGGAACTTGGCGAGGACATCCTGAAGGGGGAATAAAAGAGAAAAAATTGTCTATCGATTATATGGCTGTGTTGTGATTCATATTATGTCACTTTTAACTCATTTTTGTGCTTTTTTTTTAATTAGATGTTTAAAGTACTGTAAGTTTTGACAGACAGACAGACAGACACTGACTCACTGTGGTGGGGTGTGGTAATATGGGCCAGGGTGTCACCATCACCACCAGCATCGAGGCAAAACATACGGCCGTCAACCTACTCTTCACCATCATCTCGCCTCGGCCGCGCATCACTGCACTCTGAAGGTCACAACAGCATCCGTACGAGTTATTTAGCACTGCATCGGGTACTTAGAATATAAAGTAACTTATAATAGTGAGAAATGACTGTAAGTAACTGGAATGTAACAACAGGTGACTAAAAGTGACTGGGATACAACAATTGACTGTAGGTAACTGAGGAGGAGCAAGGCGAGTGTAAGTGAAAGGTGAACACGATCAGCTGCCAACAAGGAAATAGAGACAGTGATGCTCAGAGATGATATAATAAGAACCTCACTTTATAAGGCGATAATTTGTACTGTGCATTGTAGCTTGTGGGTGACTGTGGGTGATTGTGGGTGACTGTGGGGGACTGTGGGTGATTGTGGGTGACTGCGGGTGATTGTGGGTGATTGTAGGTGACTGTGGGGGACTGTGGGGGACTGTGGGTGACTGTGGGTGATTGTTACCTCTGATTTTCGGGTGACTATTAATACTAACTTGATGCTAATGTGATAATGGTTCGGTGTTGGATATATAATGTGGATTGTAACTTAGTGCAAATTCCATGGATACTCTAGTCATGGCTCAGCTCAGTGGTCTAACTCTGATGTAATGTGTACATAATAATGCAAGGTAACTTTCCATATAGGGAGCGATGGTCGACTTGATACAACACTCACATCCTGTCCTAAAGGTCACTGGTTTCGCTTTAGACATCCCCAGTTAATTTATCTCTGAATCTGTATCAGACTTTACAGGTGAAATAAAAGCAATAGAGAAGTGTCCTGTCTCACTGTGTATTGAAGGATTACTGTTTACCACGCAGAATCCATATGTCTTAAACTGGCTGTCGAGTCTATGGTATGGAGGTACTAGTGGCGACAAGCTTAATATTTAGCTCTCAGTACACAAGAAAATAATACACTTACAGCTATATAAAGTGAAATAATGCTATATAATGCTACGAAAAAAACACGATCACCTTTTGATGCGCCAAGTGCACCACCGTGTAGAACAACAGGGTACGGACGTGTGGTTGTACGGTTACCAGGTACTGCTTGTGATGGTGAAGTGACTGTACTGAGGTGATGCTTGGGACTGGTGGAGATCGCTGGGCCGCTTCTTTCACCCACTCACTCACACAGTCAACAGTCACAACAACACGTCAGAGAAGGCGCGACAGAAAGTGTTAAAAAAGGCGAACTGTTTTCGTAAGTTTGTTATCAAATAGTGTGTTTTTCCCGCCGGGGGTGACGAGTGTAGTGCCGGACTGGTGATACCCTCCCTCCCCCCCTGCCCCTCTCTCCCTACTGCCCCATCTCTCCCTCCTCCCTCTTTCTCTCTTGCTGTCTGTCTCTCAATTAATCTTATTATCCTTATGAGAAATAGTGAAAATTTTATTGAGTTTAAGGGAAATATCTACTCTCCCTCTCCCTCTCTCTCTCCCCCTCTCTCTCTCCCTCTCCCTCTCCTTCTCCCTCTCTCTCTCCCTCTCCGTCCTTCTCGTGTCAGCTGTGAGTTACCACATGATCTACTAAACTAGCGGCTGTAGTAACTCGGAGGTAAAATATTGACACTTTTCCAAATAATGCTTAGGAAACAATGTAAAGTTTTTATTTTTGTAAACACTGTTACAGAAACATGGACTACTGTTTAATTTTCCTTAATTAGTGTTGTAGGAGCGTCACGAAGTTGTTATTTTTGTCAACATTGCTTTGGATACAGATTGGTGAAGGAGAACTCATGGCTGGGGCAGAGGTTGAGACCATTTGTAATTTTAGCATTTATGGACGATATGAAGATTACCCCCCCCCCTTCCTAGATAGCGTCCGGGGTGGTTAAACTTCACATCAGCATATGAGGGATGGGTATTAATAATTTATCCTACAAACTAACTCCGAGATAACTGAAAAATATCACCTGGGGGTAAAACTAAACACTATCTTCAACTAACAAACAATAACATTTCGATAGCAGCACAAGCGATATCAGGACGACAAAACGAGCAAAATATTATGTCTTCATCCATTAACTACGACAGATAAACGACGCCGGTGATCCACAAACGGTTCAAGACATTAAAATGCCACAACTTCTTCAGGAGACGTTTTTGAGGTCATCCACTTCCTCCCGTTATAACATCTCGCCGGATGGGTCAAGTTAAAGGAGGTCATACAACAACTCGGTTTATTCTGAGGCTAAATTTTACGACAAAGCATTGAGTCATGAGATTGAGAGCATTGGGTACAAGAAGAGTGTAGTGAAGATAGTGGTGAAGGAGAGTGGCGTTGGTCAGAGGGACAAAGAGGGTGGGTGAGGGAGGCAGGTGAGAGGATTTTGGAGAGTGTTTGAGGGTGGAAGAAGGAGAGGGTGGGAGAGTGTTTGAGGATGGGAAGGTAGGTGAAGGAAGGAGGGTGGGTGGGTGTTTGAGGGTGGGAGGATTTTGAAGGGTGTTTAAGGGTGGGAGGATGAGAGAAGGAAGTGGTGAAAGGGCGTTGAAGGGTTGGAGTGTACGGTACAATGATCCAGAAGGACAGACTTGCTTAGTGTAATTAATATGAAATCTCTTTACCTGTACTTGCGTCTCTACCTGTACTTGCGTCTCTGCCTTTACTTGCGTCTCTACCTGTACTTGCGTCTCTACCTACACCTGTGCTACTATTTCTGAACAAATAAAATCATTAATAGTATCCAAGGTTGACTCAGGTGCGTCAAGGTGTATTATTAAAAAACGCTTCTTACTTAATCTGACGCAAGAGAAAAGTACCCAGGCAGTGTCACAATCTTGCATCATTACTTGCTACTGTCTGGTCACTCCCTAGTAATGTCCTTCTACCTGGTCAAGGCCGTACGTGCTGGGGTGTCTAATCCTCAGGTGATCAATGGGAATAATTAATCTATATGTTTTTAATGATAGATATGGATCATAGTGTAAATATATCAAATGGTGTTCAGTATAACGATTATGTGTGGATTAGACACCCTAGTTTATTTCACCTGATGATTAAACACCCTAATGTTACTTGGGGTTAGGTTAGGTTAATTTAGCTTTTTTATTACTATTATTATTTTTTTTTTACGGGCACAGGTCACTGACCCACATCAGGGCTTGGGGGCGAAAATGTAAGAATAATAATATTACAGTAATTCATAATAAATAAAATTAATAATAAAATGTAAAATAAAATAATAATGATAACAATAATAATAATAACAAAACTGTAAAAATAATAATAATAACAACACTGTAATTATAATAATAATAATAAAAAATAAAAATAAAACAAATAAAAATTCGATAGTGAGAAACGATATATGTATGTTGTGTTATCAAGTAAGAGAAACAATTGAGACCTGCAATTGTGTGTAAATGAGGCAGAAAGTCAGATCAGCAACCTGGAACTTAGTCACAATATTCGTGATGCCATATGGCAGCAGGGTCTACCATTAGACAACACATTATGCTTCCAATATCTTCCCAGGCGGTAGTACCTCCCTGTTTGATAGCTGCCTACAAAGGTTAGGTTGTTATGTTATTTGGTAAAGTTTTGTTATGTTAGGCAAGGGTGCTTAGTCAGATGAAATAAGCTAGGGTGGGTAATCTTCAGGTGATCCACTAGACGAATAAATTAATAGACAGGTAAATATAACAGCACACTACAACATACGAAGAATGACAAAAATGATTCCGGGACTTCGAAACCTTCCATATCAGGATAGGTTAAAGAAACTTAACTTGCATTCCCTAGAAAGACGAAGAGTGCGGGGAGATATGATAGAAGTGTTTAAGTGGGTGAAAGGAATCAATAAAGGGGATATAGATAAAGTTCTTATAATATCCGAGCAGGATAGGACTCGGAGCAACGGATTCAAGTTGGATAAGATTAGGTTTAGGAGGGAGATAGGAAGAAACTGGTTCACAAATAGGGTGGTGGACGAGTGCAACAAGCTTAGCAACCTTGTAGTAAGTGCGGGAACTCTGGAAAGTTTCAAAAGGAGGCTAGATAGATTCATTGATGATAGAGAGTGGTAGTAACTCTCGACAGGAGCTGCCATGCACAGGACAACCGGCCTATTGCAGACTCCTTATTTTCTTATGTTCTTATGTTGTAAATATACTTTAAATATCAACTCAACAGATTATATAAGAAAAGAACTTTTCTCTGAAGATTCGATTAATTAAAGATCTGCAGGTAAGCCCTCATTCTCGACGTCTGTGTTAAAGGGTAGGAGACCAGTTCACCTGATTGTCGCCCACCGCAGACCAGTCAGAGGCTAATCACGTCACTTTCTTGTAGGCAGTTACCAAAAAGTTGAAAGAGCAGAAGGCGCGACTGGTTGGTGTGTGTGTGTGTGTGTGATTAGGTTAAGTTACGTTAAGTGGGGTAAGGTAAAGTTAGATTAGGTTATGTTTGGTTTGGTTAGGTTAAGTTAGGTTAGGCGGGGTTATGCTAAGATGGCTCAGGTTAAAACTAGTTTACGTAACGTTAAGTGAGGTAAGAGTTGGTCCCACAATCATCTGAGCAAGAAGAACTATTACACAAGAGAACACTCGGGGTCATCTGAAGGTCAGCGACGGTCACCACACGTGGAGTCGTCCGGCTGAGTCACCACACGAGGGGTCGTCCAACTGAGTCAACACACCAGGGGCCGTGCGACTGAGTCACCACACTTGTAGGTGGTAGGCAGCTACCAAACAGGGAGGTACTACTGCCTGGGAAGATATTGGAAGCATAATGTGTTGTCTAATGGTAGACCCTGCTGCCATGAATCCAGGTAAAAAAAGTCACAGGTAAAAAAGTCACAGAAAAAAAGTCACAGGAAAAAAAGTCACAGGAAAAAAAAAGAAAAGTTAACTATCGAATTCTCACATTTTTTAAGGTTAATATGTCAATCAGTTTCAGTAAAGGAATATGCAGAACTGATGGTAAATTAATGAGTTTCGCTTAAAAATTATAAAATAGAACAAAAACATTAGATTCTTTGTATAATCGGTCAACATCAACCTGGAAGGATTAAGGTAAGTCAGCTGAGGTCACTGTGACCACAGGTTGTCTCATCCGGTAAAAATATTCGTCTTAATCATCAGCATTAAAACACTGAATATACATGTAATGTCATGATATACTGTAAGCTGTTTTCAATCTGTACATGTCATGTACTGTCAATAAATGACTGACTTAAATATTTTTGTTTGATTACCTTACTGTGCTTAAGATATTGAACAAAACGTGATTTGTTTTCACATACATGTAATGCCATCATATATAAATAGTGTTGTCAGTGTATTGCCAGTTAATAACTGAATTAAAATATTTTCAGTTTTATTACTTTAATTGTTTATGGTACTTAAATAAACTGACTGACTTGAATATTTTTTTTGATTTCCTGACTTTCTTTCTTAACCAAAATTGTGACTTTTTTGTGACTTTTTTTCTTGTGCCTTTATTACCGGCCATAATAAATTAATTGACTTTTTTTCCTGTGACTTTTTTTCCTAGCCAAAATTGTGACTCTTTTTCTGTGACTTTTTTTCCTGTGACTTTATTACCGGCCACCGCTGCCATATATGACCAAGTCCCAGGTTGCTGATCTGATTTTCTGCCTCATTTACACACAAATGCAGGTCTCAATTGTTTCTCCTACTATTGTCAACACAACATACATATATTGTTTCTCACTGTTGATATTTTTATTTATTTATTTATTTATGGCTCTTTATTGTTACAGGGGGTATTATTATTATTTATAATTTTTATAAATTTTTATTATTATTATTATTATTATTATTATTATTATTATTATTATCATCATCATAATAATTATTATAATTTTATTATATTCTCTCCCCCCCAGGCCTTGATGTGGGTCATTAAAATGACTCTGCCCGGGTGGGCTAATGCCCGTAAAAAAAAAAAAAAAAAAGTCTTAAGGCTGACTCACCACACTAGGAGTCGTCCAACTGAGTCAACACAGTAGGGGTCGTCCAACTGAGTCACCACACTAGGAGTCGTAAGGCTGAGTCACCACATCTGGAGTCGTCCGAGTCACCACACTTAAGGTCGTCCAACTGAGTCACCACACTAGGGGTCGTCCAACTGAGTCACCACACTAGAGGTCGTCCAACTGAGTCACCACACTAGGGGGTCGTCCAACTGAGTCACCACACTAGAGGTCGTCCAACTGAGTCACCACACTAGGGGGTCGTCCAACTGTAGTACGGCTGAGTGTTGAGCGATGGTGGTGCTGTTGTCGACGACTTTTTTTACGAAGACGCGGTAAGTGGCGACGTGAGTTAGGGCATCATTAGGGTGTGGCTCCTACACTAACCTTGTCAAGCATCGACACTCTATTGAAGGGAGGGTCTTATATTTTCCGTCTAATTTCTAAACTAACCTTGTAACTTTTAGTCTTTACACCCGACTGAGCTGATAGATTTGCACCTTTTGGAGGAGATAGTGAAGATAGTGATAAGTCTGTGTTTTTTCTCGTTTTGCCAGAGAGATAATGTATGTCTGTGTGTGGAGTACGTATGGCTATAAGGGGAGGTTGGATCTAAAAAAAAATAGTAGTAGTAGGATATTTAATATTAAGGTAATAAAATGGCGGCGAAGGTGTGGCTATTGGGGGAGGCTGGAGGCCACGTTCAAAAAAAGAAGTAGAAGTAGTAGTCGTAGTAGTGGTAGTCGTAGTAGTAGAAGTAGTAGTCGTAATAGTAGTAGTAGTAGTAGTAAAAGTAAAGTTATACCTGTAAAAAGGTGTAAAACCCTCACCTGTACCATTATTAATTAGTAGATTATTACCCAATACCAACATTTCACCTCGTCATGGAACTGGTCTCTTTGCACTACCACCCCACTGTCTCTCACTGTCTCTCATACCTTCTGCAACTGTTATTTGTATTTACATTATCGCTCAAAGTACAGTACCACTAATACTATGTAGCTATGACCGGGTTAAGTACTTTTGTGTGTTTAAGGTCACTAATTGTACACGATTGCATAAATTCACACTTAAAGGTCAACTCGTGACTGTGTATTTGTTAAGTAGTTCATGATATGGAGAAAATATTTGATGTTTTCCTTTTTGTCGAAATTATGTCGTGAATTTGTTTTTAAAAGTGGAGGTAAAGAAATTCTCCTTGGTAGGGCCTGAGACTCGGAACACAGTGGCCATAGTAACTCATGCTTCAGTTCTGACACCCGGACGAAAGTAACAATTTTATCATTATTATATATGTAAATTCTATTCATATTATTAGTTTTTGTTTGTTAATTTTAGTCACCAAACATCGATATACTTAAGGTAATGTCACTATTATTATCTATATCATTCTCATCATCATTATCATCAATATAGTGAACAGATTATTTCAGGATCTATGAATAAAAAATCACCTAACCTAATCTAACCCAATAAGACAGTGTATCTATAAACCCAAAGCTGCAGTGTAGAGTTGAGGATCAGATAACAAGGGTGCAAGAGGATCGTATTCCCTCTCTCGACGTAAAAATGTCCTCTTGAAACTACACCTCGAATTCTATACCATCTGTTTCTCCTTATTCTACCGTTTATTGTTCTGGGGCGGCAGGTGATCTATTTGGTTAAGTTATATTAGGTCAGGGTTAAGTTAGGTTAGGTCAGGGTTAAATTAGATTACAAAGTGACCAATCAGAACACGAATAAGATAATAACCATAACACCAGAGGTTCTATTTCCATAACTAACGATGAGTTACCACAGCACAGGAGGCCTCTCAGATAAACCAGATCATCCAGTTCAGTTCAAGGGACGATAACCTAACCTAACCTTTCAGTTCACTTCGTTAGGGGGGGAGATAAAATGTTAAGGGTGACCACTGTCTAACTGACCTGAACTGACATGATACTTTCTGAGTCTGTTACCAGTTTGTATAAAGATTTAGTTGTGTGTGTTTTTTGTTCCTTCGTGTTATCACTTTCGAAGAGTGATTTCATAAAGTTATCATCAAATTATGTTTATTTTCAGTGTTTACTTTCGCGCTGCCCTTCACTAGAGAGGATTCGACTGTCAGCTTAAAAGAGCCTCTGGTAGAACTCGTGTCTTTCACCATTTTGGATCTCCACACTAAGACTCATTTATACTTCAGACTAATAGTGTGTGGAAATGCCTGCCTACCACTGAGAGCTTTTCCTGTATCCTAACCTAACCTAACTTCCTGCTTTAAACATCTTCATTCTTATGCAAGGAAACGCCTCGCTCAATAGATTTCATAACGTTACCAATGGCTCTTGTATGATCTCCTCTCCCACTCCACAGTTAGCACTATTACCAAATACCCCCAAAATCCTCGAAATAGAATACCCAGATTTTAAAAGACTTCTATATTAAAATCTGGGTCTTATTTTTCGATGATCTTGTATAAAAAAAAACACCAAAGACTCATGTAAGATAGTCTCCTTAGGCTCAATAAATCCTTTGAGTTACTTAAGCCTCGTAACATAAGAACATAAGAACATAAGAAAATAAGGAGTCTGCAATAGGCCGGTTGGCCTGTGCATGGCAGCTCCTGTCGAGAGTTACTACCACTCTCTATCATCCATGAATCTATCTAGCCTCCTTTTAAAACTTTCCAGAGTTCCAGCACTTATTACAAGGTTGCTAAGCTTGTTCCACTCGTCCACCACCCTATTTGTGAACCAGTTTCTTCCTATCTCCCTCCTACACCTAAACTTATCCAACTTGAATCCGTTGCTCCGAGTCCTATCCTGCTCGGATATTATAAGAACTTTATCTATATCCCCTTTATTGATTCCTTTCACCCACTTAAACACTTCTATCATATCTCCCCGCACTCTTCGTCTTCCTAGGGAATGCAAGTTAAGTTTCTTTAACCTATCCTGATATGGAAGGTTTCTAAGTCCCGGAATCATTTTTGTCATTCGCTGCACCGATTCTAGTGAATTTATATCCATTCTATAATAGGGGCACCAGAACTGAACCGCATAATCGAGGTGCGGCCTGACTAGCGCAAGATATAGTTGCAATAAGACCTCTGCACTCTTGTTACTTACACTTCTAGATATAAAACCCAATACTCTGTTTGCCTTATTTCGAACATTAACGCACTGTTTTCTAGCTAGCCAGTGATCGTAAGAGTTTCACCACGGTAAGAAAAACTTCCCCAGTAGGACTAATATTACACGTTGTTTTATGGCCGATGTAACTCGAGGCTACAGTAAGGTGGTCATTACAGTAAGGTGACCACTACAGTAAGGTGACCACTACAGTAAGGTGACCACTACAGTTAGGTGGTCACTACAGTAAGGTGACCACTACAGTAAGGTGACCACCACAGTAAGGTGACCACTACAGTTAGGTGGTCATTACAGTAAGGTGACCACTACAGTAAGGTGACCACCACAGTAAGGTGACCACTACAGTAAGGTGACCACCACAGTAAGGTGACCACTACCATTACAGTAAGGTGTAAGGTGACCACTACAGTTAGGTGGTCACTACAGTAAGGTGGTCACTACAGTAAGGTGGTCACTACAGTAAGGTGACCACTACAGTAAGGTGACCACTACAGTAAGGTGACCACTACAGTTAGGTGGTCACTACAGTAAGGTGGTCACTACAGTAAGGTGACCACTACAGTAAGGTGACCACTACAGTAAGGTGACCACTACAGTTAGGTGGTCACTACAGTAAGGTGACCACTACAGTAAGGTGGTCACTACAGTAAGGTGACCACTACAGTAAGGTGACCACTACAGTTAGGTGACCACTACAGTAAGGTGACCACTACAGTAAGGTGACCACTACAGTAAGGTGACCACTACAGTAAGGTGACCACTACAGTTAGGTGGTCACTACAGTAAGGTGACCACTACAGTAAGGTGACTACTACAGTAAGGTGACCACTACAGTAAGGTGACCACTACTGTAAGGTGGTCACTACAGTACGGTGACCACTACAGTAAGGTGACCACTACAGTAAGGTGACCACTACTGTAAGGTAACCACTACAGTAAGGTGACCACTACAGTAAGGTGACCACTACAGTAAGGTGACCACTACAGTAAGGTGACCACTACTGTAAGGTGACCACTACAGTAAGGTGACCACTACAGTAAGGTGACTACTACAATAAGGTGACCACTACAGTAAGGTCACCTAAGATGATTATACCTGTCTCGAAATTTACGTAAAGGTGTGACGGTAAGTGAATGACCTAATGATCTTTGACCTTAGATTGTGACAGACGGTAGTGATGGAGTGTGACGTGACCTAAGGGATATCACACCAATACAGGTTGATCGAAAAGTTACTGTGCACCTCCAGTAATTACCACTTAAGAGGTAGTTGTTTTCCTTGTTCTAGTTACAGGTAGTGTAGGTAGGAACAATATGTAGTTAAGTAATACATCATAGCCACATTGTTCTACTTAGAAAATTTTTAGTATAACACAGAAGAATTATTTTGGTAATTATTGTATGTGTTAATGTTGTTTTGGCGACCACGGACGTCTTATAATGTTGTCAGGGAATGTGTGACGAGATAATAGATATGAACACTGAATTAATCTACGCCTTTACGTTTTAAAATATATGAGAAATGAACGTGGGGAGAGAGAGATCAGACAAGAGCCATTGGTAACGTTATGAAATCTATTAAGTGAAGCGTTTCCTTGCATAAGAGTGAAGATGTTTAAAGCAGGAAGTTAGCTTAGGTTAAGATACAGGAAAAGCTCTCAGTGGTAGGCAGGCATTTCCACACACACTATTAGTCTGAAGTATAAATGAGTCTTAGTGTGGAGATTCTATATGACTGAAGACATGAGCTCTCTCAGATGCTCTTGTAAGCTAATGATTGAATCCTTTCTAGCGAAGGATGGTCGCAGGTGGATATTAACGAAGGAATATTCTAAAATGTTGGACCCCATATTATAAGTTTACGTCTGTTAAAACTGGGACCTATTAGGATAGAATATGATGACTTCTTAATTCCTTTAGTACAATGGATTAGCTCATTGTGTAAGATATCTTAAACTGTAGGTACGATGCCAAACCTCGAGTACAATGAATTTAATCCCTTGAGTACTGTACTCTGAGGTTAAATCATCGTACTCGAGGGTTATAACAAGGCCGTGAGAAGACTATTTACAGTATTTTAGGCTAAACTACTTTTAGTGAACATGGTGAAACTCCTATTAAGTGAATGTTAATAAATACTAAAATCACAAGTACATTACGTAAAGTCTGACCTTTTCCACGTTCATGTCACTGTAATATATGTGAGACAAGGTTATCGGTAGTTAAAATACAATCTCAATCGATATTTGACAAAAAAAAAAAAAACCTTCCTACAATGTGAAAGTGGATCCCAAAGGCCTGAGGGTCCAGTAAGGGCGGCAGTACGAATACAACATCTTGTGGACTGACCCTTGTTATTGGTACACAAGGAGGCAGCGTGGCCGGAGCTTCACTCGACTGCGTTCACTTTCCATGATCATTAAGTCAGGCGCTTATTCACATCTAGGTGAGCTTGGGTGCCCCGGGTGTGAACCAGTGACCCTTAGGACAGAAGAGGAGCTCTGTGTACACTCGGCCGCCGCATCCCATAAGAAGGACTAGATTAATAGAAGTGAACTTGACATGCATACAGATGGACAACTACATACACACCCACAGACAGTTCCTAAAAAAATCCGTAGACAGACCAGACTCACAGACAGACACAGACACAGATTTTTCCCATGGTGGGTCCAAAATTAGGCCCAAAGAAGTGTAGACAGGCCAGTAGACAGACTCACTTATAACTGCTAATAAACTCGTAGGAGCAATACGGCGCTCCTACACTGTAACCTAGTTTATACTACAGAATGAGAGGGGTGACTAAATGGAGGTTGATAAGCATCTCAAAAGACACGACTAAATCATATCTGGAACCTCAAGTTACAGAAACCATAAGTACAAAAAATTTCAAGGGCAAACTACTTTCAAGTAATGTGTACAACATTGAGTGTGAGCTCCTGTAGGTTCAGACTTGACCAACACTTGGCACATGTTCAGGTACATTCAAGAGCCTGAACCGCCCAGTACTTGCCTACTGTCAGACCGGCAGGTGACCAAAAACACGAATTGATAAGGATGAATAAGACAAAACCTAATAAAAGGACCACAAACTACCTCAATTATCTTCCAGCTACTCGAATATAGTTGTTGTGGTCCAGAAAGCCAAGTTTAGCTATAGTCGAGGCGGCGACCAGGAGCCAGGCCACGCCCAAGAGTGTTACACAAGTGGACCAGGCAACTCGTCCACCTGTTACTGAGGCGATGACGAGATAAACAAGATGGATGATGAGGTGATGGTAAGGGAGACGAGTTGACGGGTATTAAGAGGAAGAGACGCTGGGGAGGGGGGCGGGGGCGGTGTACAATATGTGGTTGGTACAGTAGGAGTTTGGTATTGTAGGAAGTATTGTAGGTGTTTCTTTGGTATTGTAGGTGTTTCTTTGGTATTGTAGGTGTTTCTTTGGTATTGGGAGGTATTGTAGGTTGTTGGTACTACAAAAACTAACACTCGTGCTTGACACTGCTGGACACCTGACCTGCTCACCACATAACGTCTACTATTAATGTCATCCAATTGTTCATAGGACGTAATCATTAATCAAGTGTACAACCTTAAGAGTCTTCAAGGGACAGTTGTACCGTCTTGATGAACAAATTGACCCAGTGGCAGCAGTTACGACAACACACCGGTTTAAGTAATTAAAAAAAACTCAACCGGTAAGCGATAGTTTAGTATCGGTGAATAAAAACAAGGCGGTGACCTGTCCCCTTTGATGCCTGGTGGTGAACTGGATGACAAGCCACAAGTCGTACAGATTATAAAGGTCTGTCAAACACCTGATGAGGTAATGAATTAATAGGAAATATTTCAATAGAGTAAATTTAATTGTACATAAATGCTAGTATATGAAAAAGTGTTAGAGAACTACTACTACTACTACTTTTTTTTTCAACGTGGCCTCCATTCTCCCCCTATAGCCACACCTTCGCCGCCATTTTATTACCTGAAAATTAAATATCCTAATATTTAAGTAGCTATCCTAGCTATGTTGAGTTAGTTGAGCCGTCGATCTATGCGGCATTCAGTGACCGTAGCCTCATAGTCAATGTCTGCAACTGTTGTCGGCTTTGGGGCCGATGCTCTCGTTCCCCTGAGGCAGAGCAAAGCCGACCTAAGGAGAGAGGACAGTCGACATCTCATCCAGGTTGTAACATAACTTCTGGGCTGCTGCTTCTGTTCGGATAGCACCTCCGCGAGTCTGGCATAGAAGCATCTTGCACATGGTCCCATCCCACCAGAGGTTGTGAACACTAGAGGAATGAAGCTGCCTTGATCAACGTTCTGAATTCTCTCCCCGTATTCCCTTATCTTGTCGTTCTCGTTCCTCCTGTGTGCAGCATCGAGAGCTAAGTTACGGTGACATGCGGCCACGGGATAAAAAATCCTGCTGTCGAAGGCTCGCTGTCCCCGCGTCCAGAATACTCGAGCACTGACGTCAACACGGGCTTCGTTGGATTACTACTACTGCTACTACCATAATTATTTCTACCACAACTAACATTTCCTCTACCACTACTAACATTACAACTATTACCATAACTAAAATTTGAACATAATACTTCCACTACCAGATATTGGAAGCATAATGTGTTGTCCATGGTAGACCCTGCTGCCATATGTGATCAAGTCCTAGGTTGCGGATCTGACTTTCTGCCTCATTTACACACAATTGCAGGGTTTCAATTGTTTCTCTTACTTTGACAACACAACATACATATATTGTTTATTTATTATTTATTTATGGTCTTTTATTATTATTATTATTATTATTATTATTATTATTATTATTATTATTATTATTATTGTTAATAGTAGTAGTAGTAATAGTATCACCGTTACCATTAGCCAGTACACTGAACTAATTCCAAGAGACAAGTAAAAACAAACATGCATAAGAAAATCATAGAAAAAATGGAACTTTAAACGATAATATATGTAACTAGGGAGACGACCACTGAGAGTGAGGTAGAAAAAAAGTGTATACATTAAGACTCATGTAATAGCAACGTGTGTGTGTGTGTGTGTGTGTGGTCACCCCCAGTACCTTCATATGACCTAGATTTTACCCCCAAGTGATCGTGTTTATCTGGTCAAGAGCCAAGCTTGTCCCCCCCCCCCCTTGCCACCTGAATCACCACCTGTTGAACCTTCTCTATGCCATCTGTTTCACCTACTACACCTACCTGTTCCACCTGTTCCACGTCCCATCTACCTGTTCCACCTACCTGTTACCTGTCCCACCTACCTGTCACCTGTCCCACTTACCTGTTCAACCTGTCCCAAAAACCTGTTCCACCTACCTGTCACCTGTTCCACCTACTAGTCCCATCTACCTGTTATCTGTCCCACCTGTTCCACCCGTTTCACTTTTTTGGACTTGCTTTTATCAGCTACGTGTTCCACCAACTACCCTTTCGCTTACTGTTCCACATTCTCCACCTGTCTCCTCCTGAACCACACCCTCTCTCTCCACCTGCTCTACTTGTCATCCACCCACCTGCCTCACATAACCCTACCCACCTGTCCCACATCTACTCAACATAGCCCCCACATGCCCTGAAGTCTAATGACCATTGTAACAACCATTATCTCACGTACATAAACCTACCCGTTTTATCTGACATAAAAAGATCAAGAGTCTTCCTTCTCATTTAAGTTTAAAGTGAAAAATCAGACTATTGTTTACACATCATAAAGTATACAATAACTTTAAGGACAGTGATTTTTTTTAATGATTTATGGATAAAATAAACTGTTTGGTGAGTACTGAAGCAACGTTGTATTGTACCCATGTTGAATGTGGCTTGTACTGCACTCTTGTCACTGCACTCTTGTTCACTCTTAGTGTTGAAACATATTACGAAAGTTTCTACATCATCTGACCAGGGCCGGATTCAGGAGTGGGCAAAGTGGGCAGTTGCCCAGGGGCCTCCACAATCTGGGGGCCTCCACATATCAGGGCTGGTCGACTTGAAACCACATGAATGACTCCAGTCATGTCTCACTTTTTGTGTGTGTGTGTGTGTTGGGAATTTGTACACTATCAATAAATATACAGTTAATTAAAAATTTCTCAATGTTCTAATTTCCTCAATATAACTGCATATGGCTTCAAAATTCTCCAAAGAAGTGTTCAAATTTCAAAAATTTTCGGGGGATTACAGCGACCCCCGGAACTCCCAGATGTTTAGGCTCGCTTCACTCATACCTCACCCTCTTGGGTAGTTATAATGAGGGGGGCCTCCACAAAGAGGCTTGCCATGGGCCTCCACAGGTCTAAATCCGGCACTGCATCCGACGGTAATTCTAATCTGTGTACGTGATTATTGATGTTTTAAAGACCAGTGTTAGTGTTACCTTAACCCCCCAAAAGTTAAACATGAAAATTTACGAATAAAAATGTCCAAATTAAAGGTTTTTATTGTTAGTTTTTGGTACTTTCACTTGAGACTTTTTCCCTTGACTATTTTTGCCCTTGACTATTTTTGTCCTTCACTACTGTATATATTATCACCATCCATCCTTCACCAACTCCCCCACCCCAAAAAAATGAATAAATGAGAAATAAGATCAAGATTGCCAGTAACTCCGAGTCATTCTGATAATATCATAGTTACTAAGTTACTCATCAAACACGTCACCCGTTTTCTATGATTCTCTCTCTTATTTGGCGCTAAGAACACAATAGCGGAGTCGTACTGAGAATGATTATACAGGTTGTGCTTTAATGATTATACACTTAGGGCATCTCCCTCTGTTGTCACGGTAAAGGTATTTCACATTCTTGACTGTTGCTGGAAAGACAAAAAACTCTCATTCCTTAAGAATTTTCACGATGCTCGTTTCAGGTCAACTATTGTAAAATATAATGTAAACAAAATAAGTAATTGTATTTATCTGGAACAGGGTGATATTTGTGGTAATTATGATAATCGATCGTTTAGGTTTATCACTAACTATTAACAGGTGAGTCACGTTGGATTAAGTCTCTTCATCTACGAATGAACCGAGGAAAATAAATGAACAGGTTTTGGCCCGACAGATTATGTACACTGTTAACCAAAATATTTTGATGAATGATAATGCATATTGTGGGTTACAGAACAAGTGTAAAAATTTATATCAATAATCCTTTGTCCATTATCGTTTTGTTGATGTTACTGCCACCGCTGTCAAATGGTCGGTGGTTCCTCTTCACTCTAGGAAGGTTATCTTACAGCTGCCACACAACACAACTAATACAACAGGTGGAAGGTCTCAGTGTTTATCCTCGTCAGAACACCTGCCAGAAGACCACCTCCTCCCCCTCAGGTGTTCCCTTACTGCTAATACAAGATAGGCCTGGCAGGGACCACACTGTAACCTTCCTGCTCCTTAACGTTGATTTTCATTGGTCAGCTCCTGGTGTTTACTGAACCGTCATAATGCAAGGGTATCTTTTATTATGATCTGTATATATGTGTGTGTGTGTGTGTGTATAATCAGTCTGTCTGTCTGTTTGATTAGTATAGAGTTTATCTGCTTCTTTGATCTAGCTGCTTTTGTTTTATCGTTTCCATTTTCTACTTCTAATTCAAAGAGTTTTCATTATTCGTTAATTTATGGAGAGACAAGAGCGTTTTTGTTATTGAATTTATATTATATAATACATGGCACAGCAATCGTGTTGTTCAGAAATTATATTCAAGTTATCGTCGACGCCAGAGTGACGTCAAGGGATGAGAGGATGACATCGTCTTCATCAATGAATGATATAAATTATGATGAACAATATAAACAGTGATTTAGTGGTGAGAGTAATATGGAAGGTCGGTGCTTGGGTCCTTGGTGAGATATACTTGAGTGCTGGTGATCGTCGTTAGCTCCGAATGGTGGCCACAGGCTGCCTGAATGCGACGCTTTGAGGCAGCCTCTGAAGTTGCGAAGTTTTCAGAGGTAGTTTGAAAGTCTCGTAACTTCACCATGGGACAGTATTCAGTAGTTGAGTTACTTGGAGTAGCCGTACTGGGGCCTGGGTGGGGCGTACTCCCTAGACTCTTGAGAGTCGGGGTACTGAGCCTCACCCTGGTAGCTGACCTCGGCCACGTAGCCTGAGTCACCGTCCACGTAGTAAGTCACAGTCTGCAGACGACCGTCGGGAAGCTGCACGGTGTACGACCCCTTGGTGTTTTCAAGGTCGCGGCTCTCCTGTGCGGCGAAGTCGTTGCCGGTCTCGGAGTCTTGGACGTTCCAGTCAAAGCCATACTTGGGAGGCTCGACGACTTCCTCAGAGGAAGCTCCGTAGGGACGCTGGACCTGAAATTGTAGGGATGTTGAGCAAACATCAATACAATTTGATGGAGAGCAATGAACTACCAATATCTATGGTCAGCGTGCAGTACAATACGCAAAGTTTAACTATGATCATGGAGGAGACTTACCGGTGGTGGACCATAAGAGTTGGTTGGCTTGTCAGCGGCCACAGAGCCACCAGACCCAGCAGGACAAGTACCTGAGATAAAAAAACATAAATTTAGATAAGATACTACAAAGGATAACACGATATTGACATTAATTCACACCATCACACCAGAATAAGACTTAAGGACACACTGGAGTACTCACCTTAGTGTTCATCTCGTCGTTGCTCCAACAGGCGAATGTAGAGCACCGAGCGTCGTCAACTATATATATATACACCCAACATCTGTAGTACCCGGCACGACCAGTTTTTCAGCCCACCATTGCCTCTAGTTAAATGGTATTGAGAGCGCAGGTTGAAGGGTAAGATCACTTTCAACAGGTTCCTGGCTGCCTGATACAGATTTTTTTCTACATTTATTATTTTAACACTCTAGATACTGTACACAAAACCGACGACAATAACATATGTAGAAAACGGGATTCATAGTTCCACGGACCGTTTTCTTTCGCAACATCAACACCTCATCAACTAAACCGTAGATAAAACACGAAAATAAACCAAAACAAGAGTTAGCACCAGGACATATAATAATATACCATGGTTTATAATAATGAGCCTTGTCTTAGCCTTGGTCTATATTGCCTGACTCGTCTCGTCTTGTTCTCCCACAATTAAAAAAATCAATTGACTCTCTCTTTCTATCTGTGTCTGTCTTTCGTTCTCTCTCTCTCTCTCTCTTCATCTCCTTCTGTCTTTTTTGTCTCTCTATTACATTTTATCTCATTTACCTTTTTCTCTCTCCCTGTTTTTCTATTTCTCTAGTTGTCTCGTTAAATCTCTCTCTCTCTCTCTCTCCCTCTTCCCGCCAAAACACACAGCTGTCCTAACATTACCCAACACTCCCACGACTTCACAGCTTCTACCTACTATCACACACACACACACACACACACACACACACACACACACACACACACACACACACACACCTTGCCAGGACTGACCTACATACAGTACACCTCATAATCAACAGAATTACACACGCTTATCTCTTGTCGCTGTTATGAAAGGTAAAGTAGAAAGAAAGTGAACATTGTTGGATTCATAATGATAACGGAGCTTGTATGTATGTAAGAAGTGTGTGTGTGTGTGTGTGTGTGTGTGTGTGTGTGTGTGTGTGTGTGTGTGTGTGTGTGTCGTGTGTGTGTGTGTGTGTGTGTGTGTGTGTGTGTGCGTGTGTGTGTGTGTGCGTGTGTGTGTGTGTGTGTGTGTGTGTGTGTGTGTGTGTGTGTGTGTGTGTGTGTTAAAACGGGTAATATCACAACAGTTCCTTAGAGTAATTCAACCAATTATTATTTTTACCTTCAAATTACAATATTATTTAGTCATAAACAAGTGAAGGTACTTAGAACATAAGAACATAAGAAAATAAGGAGTCTGCAATAGGCGGTTGGCTGTGCATGGCAGCTCCTGTCGAGTTACTACCACTCTCTATCATCCATGAATCTATCTAGCCTCCTTTTGAAACTTTCCAGAGTTCCGCACTTTACAAAGTTGCTAAGCTTGTTCCACTCGTCCACACTATTTGTGAACCAGTTTCTTCCTATCTCCCTACTAAACCTAAACTTATCCAACTTGAATCCGTTGCTCCGAGTCCTATCCTGCTCGGATATTATAAGAACTTTATCTATATCCCCTTATTGATTCCTACCACTTAAATACTTCTATCATATCTCCCGCACTCTTCGTCTTTCTAAGGAATGCAAGTTAAGTTTCTTTAACCCTATCCTGATATGTATGGTTTCTAAGTCCAGGAATCATTTTTGTCATTCTTTGCTGCACCGACTCTAGTGAATTTATATCCATTCTATAATAGAGGCACCAGAACTGAACCGCATAATCGAGGTGCGGCCTGACTAGCGCAAGATATAGTTGCAATAAGACCTCTGCACTCTTGTTACTTACACTTCTAGATATAAAACCCAATACTATTTAAATTTGACAGAGTAGGAAGGAGAGGTGGCGATTGTAGCAGTGTATATCAGGGTGTCATTAAAAAGCTGCAATAAATCAAACATTAAAACAAATAGCGACAATGAAAGTATTTGGGTAGAGATTGGTGAGGCAGTGAATCCGTAGTCATTGGTGTTATATATAGACCACCTAATTTGGTGGAACGATGATGATAAATTGCTATAGGAGGAAATAAAAGGCATCTGATAAAGCAATGTATGTATTCTAAGCGTTCAACTTTTTCAGGCATAGATTGGAAAAATAAACTTGTGATAATAATGAATCTGAAAGATTTTCTAGAAGTAGTACAAAGATAGTTTTTATATCAATTCATAACTCGCCCACTAGAGGAAGCATAATATCTCGATTTAGTTCTGTGTAAGCTGAAAATCTGGTAAAAATGTTGGGATTGGAGGCGAACAAGGAAACAGTGATCATAAAGCATATATTTTAACACTGTATGGGATGGCAGGAAGAAGGAAAATTCGGCCTTGATCCCAGTTTTAGGAAGGCTAACTACGGTAGCCAAGGAAGACCTAAGGGATGACCCTATGGTCCAAAAAGATTAATCCCCCACCTCCGGAAACTGGCCAACTTAGGGCAGGATAACCCGAATTTAATTTAGCAGCTACTTATGAACAATTTATTGCGACAATCAATAATGCCCAAAATAAACACATCCCTAAAAGAAAATTCAGATCGATACGGAACCAACCAAAATGGATGAATAACAGACTCTTAGATCTTCTAGGGAAAAAGAAAGGAGTATATAGAAAAGTTAAGAAAGGCGAAAATCACTTACTTGGTTACTATCAGAACCTAACAAGACAGGTAAAAACAGAAATTAGAAAAGCAAAGAGAAATTATGAAATCAAGGTAGCAAACGAATCGAAAAATAACCCCAAAGCTTTTTATCAACTGTATAAATCAAAGGTTAGAGATACAATAGGTCCCCTTAAAACTACGACAGGAGAAATGACTGATGATGAGTTAGAAAATGTGTAGTACGTTAAATGGTCATTTTTTTCGCTCACGTCATTTACAAATGAAAACCTAGCACAGTTTCAGAAGTTCATAAGGTATATAACGACAGTATAAAATATGTTGATGAATATCAATATTACTAGTAACTTGATAATGTAAAGTAATTAACAAACTGAAGCCTCATAAATCGCCTGGTCCAGACGAGGTATATGCTAGAATATTAAAAGAATGTAGAGATGAGTTGAGTAATCCATTAGCAGTTTTATTTAATAAGTCATTAGAATCGGCCCTAGTGCCAGAAGCTTGGAAACTTGCAAATGTAGTTCCGATTTTCAAAAAGGGTGATAAATCAATAGCATCAAATTACTGTCCCATTAGTCTCACATCAATCATAGGCAAGTTGCTAGAGTCAATTATTGCTACACAAATCAGAAGCCACCTTGAAACATTCAACTTAATTCATTCTTCTCAGCACGGGTTCACCCAGGGACGTTCTTGTCTCACAAATTTGCTTAGCTTTTTCTCAGAAGTATATGAAGCGGTAGATAATGATAAGTCATATGATATAATTTATTTAGATTTCAGTAAAGAAAGCATTCGTGGGAGTCCCTCATGAGATTGATAAGGAAAGGTAGAAAGCACATGGAATAGGTGGATCAGTATTAAAATGGATTAGGTCATGGTTAACTGGTAGGAAACAAGAGTCATATAATAAATGGATTAAAAAGTCAGACTGGGGTGCGGTCAAAAGCGGAGTTCCCCAGGGATCTGTATTAGGCCCTCTGCTGTTTGTTATATTCATTAATGATCTTGATTTAGGTATAACTAGTAGGATTAGTAAATTTGTAGATGATACCAAAATGGGGAAAGTGATAAATTCAGACAGTGACTTTGAACACCTTCAAAGAGATCTAGATACCTTACATGAGTGGTCAGTAGACTGGCAAATGAATTTTAATGCTGATAAATGCAAGGTACTACAGATAGGGAAAGACGAATACAAACGTTGAAGTATAAACTAGGCCAACACGGAAATAGAAAACTCAGTTTGTGAAAAAGATCTAGGTGTGTTGTTATAACGACGAAACCTGAAAACAATGTATTAGCGTTCGCAACAAGGCAAACAGGATTCTTGGGTTCATATCTAGGAGTGTGAGTAACAGAACTGCTGACGTTATCTTGAAACTTTACCTAGCATTAGTGAGGCCACACATGGATTATGCAGTTCAATTCTGGTGTCCTTATTATAGAATGGACATAGATTCTTTGGAGAGAGTACAAAGAAGAATGACAAAAATGATCCATAATATTAGAAACCTTCCATATGAAGAAAGACTGAAAAGCTTAGGCTTGCATTCATTAGAGAGGCGTAGAGTTAGGGGAGATATGATAGAGGTGTTCAAGTGGGTAAGTGGGATTAACAAGGGTAAAATGGAAGATGTTCTGAAGCTCAGTAATAACGAAATAACTAGAACAAATGGCTTTAAATTAGATAAATTCCGATTCAGAAAGGATATAGGCAAGCACTGGTTTGGTAATAGAGTTGTGGATGTGTGGAATAGGCTACCGAGTGCTATAGTAGGATCGGGGACGCTAGGGAGCTTCAAGACGAAGTTGGATAGGCACATGGAAGTGCTGGGATGGGTGTGAAAGGGTTCTGCCCTCTATGGGCCAGTCGGCCTCCTGCAGTATCCCACTTTCTTATGTTCTTATGTATGTTCTTATGTTCTCTGTTTGCCTTATTTCGAATATTAACACACTGTTTTCTAGGCCGTAGGCCCGGGCTTACAAGTACCCCTAGGTCTCTTTCACAAGTCGACTTCTCTAGGTTGATGTTGTTAAGGCTGTATACATTATAAGTATTTGTTCTTCCAATATTAAGTACGCTGCACTTGCTGGTGTTGAATTTCATTTGCCATTTTTCAGACCACCCCTGCAGTTTATTTAGATCCTCCTGTAATGCATTTGCATCCTGCCTGAATTAATTTGCCGCCCTATTTTGGTGTCATCCGCAAACTTGCTTATGTCACTGCTGATCCCAGTATCTAGATCGTTTATGTAGATTATGAACAAGAGTGGGCCTAGTACTGACCCCTGGGGAACCCCACTGGTTACACGGCCCCACTCAGATTTAACACCATCTACGCTGACCCTCTGCGTTCTATCGGTGAGCCATGATTTTATTCAATTTAAAACTTTCCCCTCGATACCATGAGCCTTAATTTTTCTCAGAAGCCTCTGATGCGGTACTGTCAAATGCTTTGCTAAAGTCTAAGTAAATAACATCGTAATTTTCGTCATTATCTACTACCTCGAAGACTTTCCTAAAAAACGTTAGCAGATTTGTTAGACAAGATTTTCCCTTTGTAAACCCATGTTGAGAGTCGTAGATTAATTTGCTTTTCTCTAGATGCGATCGGATGCTATCTGCTATAATTGATTCAAGAAATTTCCCCACTACTGACGTCAAACTGATCAGCCGGTAATTTGACGCTGATGCTCTGTCTCCCTTTTTGAATATGGGTACTACATTTGCCTGTTTCTACAAGTCTGGCACAACTCCAGTGTCTAATGATTTTGTAAATAAGTTTACGAGGGGTCCGCTAATCTGTTCCCTACACTCTTTCAAGACTCGAGGGAAAATTTCTTCCGACCCTGGGGATTTTGTTTTCTTTAGTTTATTTATCTTCTTAAGAACATCCTCTTTTCTGATAGTGATATTCTTTAATTTCTCTTCTTCCTTTCCCTTAAATATCAGTTCCACCTCTGGAATTTCATCGCAAATTTCTTCTGTGAAAACTGATAAGAAGTAGCTGTTCAATGCTTTGCTTATTTCTCCACTGCCATTTATCACTTCTCCCTTCCCTGACTTTAAAGGCCCAACTTTGTCCTTGACCTTTGTCCTATATACCTGGAAAAATCCCTTGGGATTCGCCTTGGATTCTCTTTTTATTTTATTTCATAGTCTCTCTTTGCTTTCCTTACATTTTTCTTAACATTCCTAGATAGTTCATTATACCTATTTCTGAGCTGCTTCTCCCCTCCCTTTAATTTCTTATATATTCCTTTCTTTATTCCTATGTCATGTTTTCGTTTTCTGGTCATCCACCTTGGCTCATTCTTATTTGACCTAATTTTTCTGTATGGTATATTTTGTTCTTGTGCTTTATGTAGTATACTAGTGAATATATTATAGTCATGATCAATTGTTGTGTCATTTATGACCTCACCCCTTCCTACTGGGGACTGACGTGACTGTTCCCAGGTGACCTCACCTCGTAATAGAATGCATGATGGTAATAGAATGCAACATGGTAATAGCATGCAACTTGATAATAGAATGCATCATGGTAACACAATGCAACATGGTAATAGAGGGCAACATGGTAATAGAATGGTAAAGAGATGGTGGAGATGATCCCATGAGAGAGAGAGAGAGAGAGAGAGAGAGAGAGAGAGAGACCAATATCCCGTTTCACCGTAAGAGATTAAGACAGTCAAGGTTGCTTTAACGTGTTGAGGCGGTCGTCGTCCCTCCAAGGTGTGAAAAAACTGGTTCCTGACGTCACCAACTAGAGTAATTGGGGTACCATGACTACAGACCAACGCCCTACTACTACTTCTACTTTTTTTTATAAGTGGCCTCCAGCCTCCCCCAATAGCCACACCTTCGCCACCATTTAATTTCCTTAATATTAAATATTCTAATACATAAGTAGCTATCCTATCTGTGTTGAATTAGTTGAGCCGCAGATCTATGCGGCATTCAGTGACTGTAGCCTCATAGTCAATATCTGCTGCTACTATTACTACTACTAATACTACTACTACAATCAATCACACTAACAACACCACCACCACCATAATTATCACCATAATCATCACCATCACCTCCATTACTACCACCACCATCACCATCAAATTCCTTAAAACAGTTCTTGCCTTACAACACACACCAAGGTGAGTCCATTAATAAATATACAATAGCTAACGTTCATATTATTTTCTTAAACTAATCACAGTGTACTTACAGACGTAAATAACACTGTATTATAAGAACAAAATCCAGATACACACAAACACGTGTGAAGTAAAATTTAGCATAGTTTGCCCTTACTAAGTTCGCTTCAACTCACGTTTTCTCTAATACCCGCGAGCCCTTTTTTGGTCAGTCTCTCTGGAAACTCACACTAACACCCACAATATTTACGTCTTTTTCATGTTATAAATCAACACCAAAACCAATCAGTATAATTTTGAATTTATATTAAGATTATAAAGGTAACTAGAAGGAGAGCAAATCATCAGCAGTTTCCTATTCAATGTGTGAGGGAAAAAGACAGTTTGTTATGATTTACTCCGGCAGTTTATGGCATTTGTGTTGCTAAGTCACTGACTCCACAAGCGATAATGTCAACACTAGGGGAAGTTAAGATGGTGTTTCCCTCTTGCGGGGACAGTAGACACCCCAGAGGTTAGACTGCAGACCCCAGACACCCCAGAGATTAGACCCCAGACACCAGGCACTCCAGAGGATAGACCCCAAACACCAGGCACCCCAGAAGTTAGACTCCAGACATCAGACACCCCAGAGATTAGACCCCAGACACCCCAGAGATTAGACCCCAGACACCAGACACCCCAGAGATTAGACACCAGACACCTATGAGGTTAGACTCCAGATACTAGACACCCCAGAGGATAGACCTCAGACACCCCAGAAGTTTGACTCCAGACACCAAACACTAAAGGCCAGACAACAGACATTTACTATCAGGGACCAGAAGCCAAACAGCACCTTAGTGACGGGTCTATTAGGTTATATTTTCACTCACTTAACCTTGATAATGAAATAACTCTTTGTACTCAAGTTTTTTGGTGAAGACTGCGATCAGCTGTGTTAACAAATGATCAGCTGTGTTAACAAATGAACAGCTGTATTGACAAATGATCAGCTGTGTTAACAAATGATCAGCTGTGTTAACAAATAATCAGCTGTGTTAACAAATGAACAGCTGTGTTTTCAAATGATCAGCTGTATTGACAAATTATAATTTATCAGCTGTTTTGTCAAATGATAAGCTGTGTTAACAAATGATCAGCTGTGGTAATGATCAGTTCTGGTGCCTCGTGTTGATCAATTATGTGACATATGATCAGTTACTTTGACATGTGATAAGCTGTGTACATGACCTGTTTGGACTAGATTCCTGGACATGTATGAACCAGCTGTTTGGACATGGGCTGATGCAGTTGCTGGGACATGTGTTGACAAGGTGAATGGACATGTGGGACACGGAGACGCATGAAGAGATAATGAGAGACGGGAGAGAAAGAGGAGACATTCTCATCCCCACATGTTAAGTATCTCTCACCCTCCCAACATACACACATGTCCAAAGGCCCAAAAAATTAACCACGCAGAATTAATGACTAAAAATATATCGAGTTAAATTTCCTTTTTGACTATTTTCTACTATGTAAATTTCTATAAGAATTAATGTATTGCAAACCCGTAACCTTGAAGACCAGAAAACTGGACACTCACTGAACAACAGGACCAGTCAAACCCCCTCCCCCACGTAGTCATATGATCGTTGCTAGATGAAAGTATGAACTAATCTTACAAGTATATAATAATAAAGACACACACACACACACACACAGAGGACCTCAATATTACAAACTTGACCTCCAAACGCATTACCTTTTACTACAAATTAGATGAATCCACTACCTGTTATTGCGAGAAAGAACCCCATATACGGACCTGTCATTCTATAACCTTTACACAGCGTCAGCGACCCTATGAAAGTGTGGAGTTTGAGGATCGCCAGCTATGATCCCAATAATTTTTTGCTTCCACATTCACCAGCCTGGAGGAAAAAAAAAGTGACCAGATGACGTGGGGGAGCAGTGTGGTATAAATGAAGGGAACGCAGGGGGAGGCAGCAGTGACTTCTCCTCCACCATCACACAATGAACGCTAAGGTAGGTCCTCCCTGTAGCCCTCAGATGTATAAGGTGTAGGTATATATGTAAGAGTAAAGGTACAGTACTACATATAGGGTTTTGTTATACAGTTCAAGGTCAGTTGTTCCCGTGTGATGAAGTGATATCAAATGGTGTCTTGATCTAGATATAAGATTAGTGGTAACTAGATTATTCTCTGACCTGGACAAATTATTATATTAATCTATCGTTTCTTATTCAGTTCCAACACAACATATTTATAGCCAAATTATCAAAAAATTTAGACAGCACACCTCCTCACTGTCATACGTCCATCTAACCTGTGTTAAATTGATGCTTTAAAACACTATTACTAATGGCGTATTTAATGAAGAGTTTAATTCTATGTTTCAGATCCTTATCCTGCTGGGCCTGGTGGCTCTTGTTGCTGCCGACAAACGGCCAGCCTTCAGCTACGGTGCACCACCAGTGAGTGCCTCTCTTGATGATATCCATAATGAGTTACATCTGTACGGCGGTAGAACACATATATTGAAAACATATTTCTCACCATTACTACCAGTCAATGTTTGCTCAACATCCCTACAATTTCAGGTCCAGCGTCCCTACGGAGCTTCCTCTGAGGAAGTCGTCGAGCCTCCCAAGTATGGCTTTGACTGGAACGTCCAAGACTCCGAGACCGGCAACGACTTCGCCGCACAGGAGAGCCGCGACCTCGATAACACCAAGGGGTCGTACACCGTGCAGCTTCCCGACGGTCGTCTGCAGACTGTGACTTACTACGTGGACGGTGACTCAGGCTACGTGGCCGAGGTCAGCTACCAGGGTGAGGCTCAGTACCCCGACTCTCAAGAGTCTAGGGAGTACGCCCCACCCAGGCCCCAGTACGGCTACTCCAAGTAACTCTTCCACACCTCCCACTCGCGCCCCACTTATTTATGAACGTGGCTATACCTATAACATGTAGCACCTTTCTCTACTCAGGCTAACTCTTACCAATATCTAGCATGAAGAACCCAAAATTCTCTTCCTTTTGTTTACCACTGACAACACATCAACAGTATCTCAAACTTCACCACATCTTCAGCACATTTCCCTTCCTGATTCTCTCAACAATTTGTTATCCCTCACGACCTACTGCTGTAGAGGCCCTCAGCGTCACTGCTCTCGTCTGTGACTGACGCTGAACTCGAAGTCTTTCATTCGCTGTAAATCTTCAGTGTTAGAATCACATACAGTCCCTATTGTTATATATATTAATGTATTTAATAAATCTATCAATTTTAATGCGTCTTTTGATGCTTCCCAGTATTTATTTTAACTAATAAACGATTATAACATGACTTTATACGAAACTCAAACAGTGAGAGGAATTTATATAATATTCTCTAACTCTCTAACTGAAATAATAGAAATGATATATAGAAAAAGGTTTAATGTATAGATAATCCGAATATGAAGTAAATAATTCTTTTCTTTTACATCTTGACAGAAAATTTATCCGTAAAAAAGTTGAAAGTTGAATATTTTGGGAAATTAGATGTTGAGTGACCTGATCAATGAAGTTCACTGGGACATATGCAATGAGAGCTTCGAGCCCATTTTAGCTACACCACAGTCATAATGGTTAGCTTAGGTTGGGGTTTATTATGGTTAGTCCCTTAAAAACTGAAGTCCAATTAACCAGTCAGTCAGTCATCCTTATTAGTAGCAATCATTCAGTTGGTATATCTTCCTAGACTAGTGATTGGTCGACCCTCTGTGGACCCGTGAACTCATCATCTGGAGAGAGACAAACAGAAGCTGATGTTCACTAAAATTCGCGTGAATGATGACTTGCACAGGAAGAAGGTCTCAGCCTCGTCTATGACTCGGGACCACAGGAAAGATTCTCGGAAATAAAGCTCATCAAGTTAGGGTAGTTCTGTGATCATTAGTTATCTAGTTATCGCTATTCAGTGACTATTATCTCTTCCCCCATCATGTTACCTTCCTTCTTGCCTTGGTGGTGAGGGTGAGGAGCAACTGATTGTGGAACACGACCTACGGTATTATCTCTGTGACTCACCCAAGGGTCATCGTTTGACGGTCCAAGAGCAGGTCAAACCATCCAACTGGCTGTGTTGGTGGAACCTGTCAAGTTGTATTTTTGTATAATTTTATTCATATTGAGGAAATGCTGTTGATGTTATTATGTATTACTGCGCTTTGTAACTTATGTGTATAGGCACGTAAGTAAAGTTTAAATCAAAGAGAGAGAGAGCAACATATCTCTTTGGTTGAGCATATAAAGTAGGGTAAGTAAATATGACATTCGTGACCTTTATCAAACGTTAAATTCATTATTTGAATTCTCTTGGTGAGTCAAGTAAAGATGGTCGATGGCGGAGAACAGAACCAGAGTGGGTGGCCAAAGTGAACACACACGCTGGCCTAACAAGAGTCCAGTCTAGTCTTCTCTGTTAACATCCTACCAACCAACCTAAGAGATTTCTCACTTAATATACATAAAAAATAAATAGCACCAGTATATTAGTATATACACACACCTACACCCACCTTGAGGCGTGGTGAGCTGTGAACCTTGAACTGTGTGCTTTCTGGGTCACCTTCACCTCTCCTCCTCCCTCTCACTACAACCTTCACTCAACATATTCTCAGAACTTCGGACGATAAATTTTCACCCTAAGATATTGGAACCCTTCGAATTGGCTTACTTTAGTTATGATAAAAATATAGATGCCTAAAGATTCTTGAATAAACATTGAAAGGCATTAGAACGCATTCAACTTAGGTTAGGTTAGTTTAGGAACTACGACACCAAGATGGATTCATGAAAGGTTCGATCACTGAATTTTTCCCTTACTTGAAGACCTCACTTAAAACATTATATAAATAGGACAGCTAAATAGCGCTAGTATGACTCTGAGACTATATATTCACTCTTTTATTTCCATATGAGAGAGGGGTAATAGCGTGGGTCATTACCAGCCTTGAAGACAAAGAAAATGGGACGGTGTGTTTGAGGGACTGACTAAACTATTCAACACCTGAGCCGGAGTTGTAAGAAAGCTCCTAACTAGTTGACTTAGATCACCTGAACATTAGCCCTCCTTAGTTTATTCACCTTAAGATTAATCACCCTAACTTTCACCTAACTTGACTTAATCCAATGTAACCTATTTTAAACCCTCCAAGATAAAGGATGTCAAAAGGAGAGGAAAACCCCTTAAAGGATGTCAAAGGGAGAGGAAAACCCCCTTAAAGGATGTCAAAGGGAGAGGTAAACCCCTTAAAGGATGTCAAAAGAAGAGGAAAACCCCTTAAAGGATGTCAAAGGGAGAGGAAAACCCGTTAAAAATTTATACTGTAAGAGGACATAGTCAACTAATCCTGAATTAACCTCAGGATCTTATATATAAATCTTTATGTTCGTTTTCCCTAACAGCCAGTACGTTTTCTTCTACAACAAGACGCACTGGTTTATGAGGGAAGAAAATTTGAAAGCACTGGACTCGATTCAACATTCTCCATTGCTCTATATTATCTTCTATCGGCTCGTAAGTCAATATACATACGTAGAGTCTTAGGCTAATTTTGGGAGTTATTTTCGTATCAGATAATAATGTAAAGTAGATAGTTATATACATTCTTAAACCCCAAGTTATGAAGACAAAATGTAACATGTTAACTATTCACAATCTGGCCCAGGGTTTTAGGAAGAAAAATATTCACTAAAGTATTGCTGATAACATATATTGATTAAACGTAAAAGATAAATGATATGTTTGAAGTATTAGGAAGATTATAACGAAGTCTACCCCACTAGGCCAAACAAAGAACGTGGGAAGTGGGTTAAGTGACTCATGGGTTCATTATCCATGCTCCGGATTCACCCCAGACTTGTAGGATGCCTGTACTGGTGTGACCGGTAGTTGTACTGATTTACTTGTATTTGTACTTGTAGTTAAATTTGTTTTTGTTTCTCACTCCTTGTCTATCCCGTTTTCTTTAATCTCACATTGGCTTCATCTCTCTTTCGCTCGTTTTTCTTTGTTTTTCACTCTCCCTTTCTTTATATCTCACTCTTCCTTTCATGTCTCTCATTCTTCCTTTCATTATCTCTCACTTTTCCTTTCCTTGTATCTCACTCTTCCATTCTTTGTGTCTCATTCTCTCATTTTCTTCCTGTTCCCCCTTCCCTTAACTCATTCTCCCATTTTCTTTCTCTCAATCTCCCTTTCTCAGTGGCACCCTCTTACACCCTCGCTCTTTAAGACGCAGATGCTCCTGGTAACACTAGCCACACACACCAGCTGGCTACCAGGTAAAGGTCCCTATACTCCTGGGGTCCTTGGCCTTGACTGTGTGACTCGTACAATGCTAACCTAACCTTCTTCGTCTCCTCTGCTTCTAGTACTGCTGTGTGCTGAGTCAACCTTCTACATACACGTCTTGTTTTCCCTCAAGGTTTAAGGGATTAAGTTTATGTATTGGTTAACCAGAAGACTAGATTACCTGGGGGTTATTTCAGGTGATGGTTAATTAACTACCTTAACTCTACTTGGTTGGGTTGGGTTAGGTTAAGTTAGAGTGTTTAATCAAGTAGTAGTTGTAGTAAACATCAGGTGAAATAAGCTAAGGCGTCTAATCTACAGGTGACACTAAATCACCCTTAACTCGTGAAAAAAATACATCCATTAGTCAGGTCAGGAAAGATGGATTCTGGACTGACTTAAAGCACCCCAGAATATGAAGCTCCTCGTGTACTCGGGATCATATGGTACACCCCAGTCGTGATGTTCACAGGGGAGGGAAATGTCATTGTACTCGCTGGGTTCAGTCAGTTCCGGTTATGACACAACCCCGACGGCGGTGTGAGTCGGCAGGTACAATTCCGCTCAGAAGTTCGTGGTACACTGGCGGTGAAGGGTGTATAGTCTGTTGTACCCTTCCTGGACGACAGGTCACTACGCCAACCCTCCCACCAAAACACACAGTGGAACTGACAACGGAGCAACGTAATTCGAACGAATCACTGCTGATGGATGATGAAGATGTGCTAATATTTTGTTTACGAGAGCAGAAATCTATAGCGATAGGAGTATCCATTCGAATTTCAGAATACAATAGGAAAATTAGTTTCGAATGAACTATCGCCTTACGTGTGATTAACGGCAGCAGTGGGGCAAAAACGAAAAATGGCAGGTATTGCCTTACGATACTGTAAATATAACCACGATACTGTAAATATAACCACGATACTGTAAATATAACCACAACTCCCAGAAATCCGTATGACTTGCTGGTGTTATAACGTATCTTACTTCCCCCACTTGCGATAAAACATTAATGAGTAGCCCTCTTAAGTGCACATAGGCTACACAAAGGCAGGTAGTCCTCTTAAGTGCACAACCGCCACCCAACCCTCCACCTCCCCCCCCAAAAAAACACGAACCAACACCTTAAATAAACAACTCATTTCACAGCTCCTACCCCACCTCATTTCACAGCTCCTACCCCACCCCCGTCCCTCCCAAAAGCATCTCACTTGGACGTACCTGGAATGCGGTGTGTTGCTGTCCCACGATGAACTGTTTCCATATCACTTACCTGTGGAGAGAAAAATTATTACAATTACTAATCATCCAACACACACCTGTATCATATGTACTTAATTAACCCCCCCATATTAGAGGTACAACTCAGGTATGATTTTTTTAGTTGGATCAAATGTATGTTTTTGTTCAATGTGGTAGTAGTGGTAGTAGTAGTGGTAGTTACCTTATGCTGGTGGTAGGGGACGCCTGGTGATAGTGGTAGATGAAGCCTTGCGCTGGTGTGACACTGTATGGCACTTTACGACACTTATAATGCTGTTCGACACTTATGACACTGTTCGACACTTATGACACTGTTCGACACTTATGACACTGTTCGACACTTATGACACTGTTCGGCACTTATGACACTGTTCGACACTTATGACACTGTTCGACACTTATGACACTGTTCGACACTCTATGATTGACGGCACTCTTAAATTAATTGTTCGACACTTCTATCTGGACACTTATGACACTGTCTCGACACTTATGACACTGTCTGACATTTGACACTGTTCGACACTTATGACACTGTTCGACACCTATGACACTGACGGCACTGTGACACTGTTGACACGCTTCGACACTTATGACACTGTTCGACACTGTTCGACGACACTGTCTGACACTGTCTCGACACTTAGACACTTGTTCGACACTTATGACACTGTTCGACACTCTATGACACTGTTCGACACTTATGACACTGTTCGACACTTGACACTGTTCGACACTGTGTCGACACTTATGACACTGTTCGACACTTATGACACTGTTCGACACTTATGACACTGTTCGACACTTATGACACTGTACGACACTTATGACACTGTTCGACACTTATGACACTGTTCGACACTTATGACACTGTTCGACACTTATGACACTGTTCGACACTTATGACACTGTTCGACACTTATGACACTGTTCGACACTTGATGGCACCAAATTTTACCACACGTTCCGACACTTTCTGAAACTTCATGACATTTATAACATTATGATTTTCCTGACACTTATGATATGAAACTTTGCGACACTATGATGGCTCATGACACTGACAATGACTTTACTATGACACAAACACTTAAGACTTTATAACTAGTAAGAATATTGTAACACTTTAGTAATTAATTTCGACACTTAGCATTTTCCGACACTTGTGGAATTTTACAACTTTTGACACAAACATCAGACTATAAGACACGTTATGACACCAATACGTTATTTTTCGACACTTTGAATACCTTACGACACCTAAGAGTACTGTATGGTTGGACACTTTATAAGACATTTCTACACTTTCAGACATTCCTGTAAGACACTTGAAACACGTTATAACACTTATATTACTTTAGGTCACTTAGAATATTTTACGACACTTAAAACACTTTACGACACATATTGGCACTTTAGATGACACTCCTTTAAGACACTAGGGAGCATTTTACGACACTTTGAGCACTTTACGGCACTTAAAATACTTTACAACACAGTGGCGGATCCAGAGGAGGGGGGTCCTGGGGGGGTCCGGACGCCTCCCTTTTCATCAGAAAATTCCAATACTTTTTCTTTAATGCAGTATTGTACTCAGGCGTTTTTGCATAGTAAAAAAATAATTACTATTGACCTCAGAATATCTCCTTATATCAAGTGCACATGGCCTCAAAACGGCCTCAAAATGCCCATAATAATGATCAGATTACCAAAAAATTTCTGAGTGGGCTAACAGCTCCTCTCAAAACCATCCAGACGTGTGGGCTCGCTTTGCTCGTCATGTTCCCCCAACCACAATTTCCTGAAACGCCCCCTTTTGATATTCCTGGATCCGCCCCTGCAACACACTATATAACATTCACTAAACACTTTTGATATCTCATGGTAACTTTTCATCAGCGTATATATCACAAGTAACACAGAAACCGTCAATATATGGGTGTAGGGAGCACTCTCCAGCAGTATACCACCACAACAATGACGGACAACAATAAAACACTGATTATTTTGACAGGGTTAAATCAATGACTATATACGATAGATAGGAGAGCGACTATCCCTACCATTAACAAGATGTGACGTCTAAATCCACGACAGCGCCATCTATTGAGCTGGTACATCACTATACGGAGCATCTTAAGAAGATGCTCCGTATAGTGTCAAATTTTCATAGGAAATATACTTAAAATATGTTAACATAACCAATTTTATATTTTTTTCCATATAAAACACATAAAAGGTATACATTAGTCGTTCACCTTGCTATGTTATAATAGGTTACTGGCTGATGGGTGGGCCCCCTCTGCCCGAAGGATAATGTACTGTAGGACCTATTCACAACTGTCCTCTCGACCCATTTATCGGAACCCCGAAAATCTGTGGTCGTTGCCAGTCGTGGAAACACTGCACCTGGGAGTGCAGGAGGATGGTCGCCTGCGGTTTCTGTGCAGGTCCTCACGACACAGTGGAAGACAGTGGAATGCAAATCGAAAATTCAGAACAAAATCCCAGTTGTTCCACGGTGTGTCAACTGTCATGGCAGTCACCACACCTGGAATGCCAACTGCCCACAGCGTCCTGGCACTCGCCCGGGGAAAACTTACCTTGTTCCACCGCCCTCGTCTCTGACGAAGCCCCTGTCAACCAATCCTCACTCCTATCCACCACCGTCTCTTCCATCCACCAAGGATTTCCCATTAATCTCCTCTCCTCTACCACGCCCTATTTCACCCCTACCACCCATCCTTTCTCCCCTCCCTTCCTCTCCCTACCGTTCTTGGAACAAGGTCGTTGCCGGCCCTGCCACACAGTCACCACCACCTCCTGCCCACCCGGACCCCCGCTGTCTCTCACCAGCACCACCACCTCTTGCTCACCTGAACCCTCACCGTCCCTCTCCGTCACCACCACCACCTCCTGCCCAGTCGGGCCCTCGCCAATCCTCGCCGCCACCTCCAGCTCCTGCACAGGTACACCAAGTTGGTTCTATGGAAACAATCACTCTACGTCTGGATCGCCACTCCAAGCAAATCGACCTTCTCTCTACCCAACTCACCTCGTTTATGGAGACAATTGCGACTGTACAGAGGCAACAACAACTCTGGACACCCTGACCCAACAGGGGCACACTTTGCAAGCCCTGGTGACACGCCTCCTTCCTTCTCCCGAGATGGAGGATCCATCCCTCGCTCTACCACTCCTCCCTCTCCAATATCCGGATACCCACCGACTCTTCATCTCACACCGGAGGCCGTTCCCTCCTCTTCTTACAATAGGGCATCCAGGGACTTAGACCTCGCCGGACAGACCTCGCCCAGTTTGTGCTCTCCCATCAAGTAGATGTTGCTCTACTTCAGGAAACCATCACAGACGATGTTACTCCACTCCACCTCTCTGGCTATACTGTTTACACCCTGCCTCGGTACCGTGGGCAGGCTCGTGGCCTCCTCACCCTTGTGCATAAAACCATTCCATCTGTTCGTCTCCCTTCACCTGACTCACATGGACACCCGTCTGAATTACTTTCTGTCTCCTTTACAGGCCGTCCTGTGACATTCCTATGGATACCCAGTCATGTCGGTATCTTGGGGAATGAGGCAGCAGATGGCCTTGTCAAGACTGGCTGTAACAAGGCCACATCTGACTACGTTGTTCCTCGAACACTTTTACAGCTTAGAACCCAAATTCGCCGCAAACAGAGAGAAGCTCGGTAAGAAGCCATCCCCCTGGACTTCCCGCTCACCTGGTACGATATCCTCCGTAAACTCCCTGACCTCTGCCAGTATATAGTCCGCATCATGGCTGTATGTGTATTAGTATGACGTGTATTATTGAACAAGAAATAAACTGTGTCATACTTGAAAATGGAAACGTTATATAGACAACAAGTGACATCACAGGTTAATTACAGGTGACTTATCTACGATCCATTACACATTGGGAGATAAAGGTGAGAGTTTTAATGGCCACCTTAGATCATGCCATGCAAATTACCACAGAGAAATAACAAGTATATGAAAGGTCAGGAATGAGGAAACTAGCCAAGCGTTACAGAATGTGAGGTAACGAGGTAATGTTACCTTGCGGAAGTGAAGAACGATGATGGTGATGGAGACGAGGTGAGAGGGTGTAAGAATACTGTAAATAAAACACACACAAAATTATTCAATATTTACATAAACACTTAAGAGTAATAATTAATAGTATATAAAAAATTTAGTAAGGAGAATAATAGAATATTAGAGGAGATAAAATATAAGATAGGGAATATGTTGAAAAATGTAAGAGAGAAAAACTGAACACCAAAACACAGGAAGACCCGAACGGTCCAACTCTCAAGAGACAGCAATACAACACTGATGATGATGACGGGACAATATCAGAGGGACTAGAAGAGCCCTCTGGTGTTAGTCATCGTCCCTAAGACAGCACCTACAATGGTATTCTTTGCTTTGATAATAAACAACTCGTGCGAAATATTATTGTCTGTTTTTATACGTCAAGGAACTCCATGTAAAAAAGTCGATCCGTAACGCCAGTGAGGCATGAACTAAACCTCTTAGTTTTGATCAAGATATTGGCCGTTCAGTCTTCTTCAGACAATGGTCGCTGAGTAAGGTCATCTGCTGGTTATTGCTGCTGAGGTCTTGCTGAAGGCTTTTTGGAGAGAGAGAGAGAGAGAGAGAGAGAGAGAGAGAGAGAGAGAGAGAGAGAGAGAGAGAGAGAGAGAGAGTATTGGTCAATATTGTCTTACTTAATGACTTATTTATTCTTTCTATCTTTTCTCAGGAATACAAACAATGATCTTAACGACAATTACATGAAAACCAACACTATTTCCTCTCCTTTAGTGTAGTGAATCATATTAATTAACTGTCCAGAGGCCACTTGTAAGGCGGAGGCGCCGGGTTCCCAAGGTTCTATGACATCAGTGTGTATTTTCATATCAGTTCTCCTCCTAAGATGTGCACTCGTATCTAACCACCTCACCTAATCTACTGTACTTATATATGAATTCTGAACCTCACTTGCGTAGAAAATTAAACATTTTGACACTTGAGAGTTTAACTTCTCATAACATATCTTCGATCCTTTGAGAAACCAACTTCGTTTTGTGTTAAGTGGCTAAGTTAAATACATTCTCAGATCTCCAGAAAGTTGATGAAATTAACATCCGAGCCTTTAAAAATTTCTCTATATGGATTAAGTTAATTGATCAGTTATATACGTCTTGGTATTTAACATCATAACCTGGATTAAGTTAATTGATCAGTTATATACGTCTTAATAATTCCCGTTGAAAAGAACATAAAACGAATGATCATGGGTGCAGGTGTTCCCCCTTGAAGGACGCCACAGGGAAGTACCCAAACTGTTGGTACCGAGTTTCTGATCCATTTAGGTCCGTAATTGTTGACTCGTGAGATTCTTAATAGTTCTTCCACATCGTTTTATCATGTTCCTATATAATTGTTATCTATTTTTTATGCCTTGTCCTTCAATCATGGAGGTAATTGTTTATTTGTATATTTTAGCAATGGATTTCTTTTTCGTTTTGTTCATTTTGATATTATCGTGTTTTCAAAGCGGTATATTATTATTATTATTATTATTATTATTATTATTATTATTATTATCGCCTTAAAACATAATTAACAAAGGCATAATGTTAAATTCCATTCTCAATTAACATTCTATCCTTATTATCACTACTAATAAAACAGGTCGACTTTCACACTTACAACTTAATCATAAGCCGAATGGACTAAGATGGAGTAAGTCATACATAAACCAACACTCATAAAGATATATAACAAGGGGTTTATTTCCCTGGGCGTGATGTGAGTGACCTTTCTCTCTCTAAGGCTCCTTAAAGTCAACTGTTTTGAAAATTTCCTGAAGATCATTAAGACGGCAGGAAGGTTAGTTCATGCTGCTGGTATCCTGTCTGGGTTTATTGAGTTATTTAGATGTTTATTATTGTTGTTATTATTTTTAGTATTATTACTGTTTTATTATTATTATTATCATTATTATTATTGTTGTTGTTGTTGTTGTTGTTGTTGTTGTTGTTGTCTTGGTTCTTTGAATATGATAACCAGTTTCCTTGAGTACTATGTTTTAACCTCCTGAATACGACGATATCTGGTCCTCTTGAGTACAATGGCTTGACTCTTTGAAAACCGTAGGTAGTGATCTTGAGTACGGTGTCTTGGCCCTTTGAATACAATGACAAATTCCTTGAGCACGATGACATTATACTTAAAAGAAAAAGTCATCGTATATCGAAGTTTAGTCCAAGTAGTTATGATCAACTGTGAGTCGCATTTAAATACTAGTGGTCAAATGGATACAACACTCACCTCCGGGCTTAGAGATCGTCTTTTCGAATCCCCAAGTCGACTCAGCTTCAAAATGGATATCCAACCTAACCTAAGTTTCAATTCGACACTTTATCCACACTATATGAACTGGCTTTATCCCCCTGTGTGATTCACCTTTATCCATCACATTTGTTCTGATGTAATTGAAATAAATATGATCCGTTTGTTTCTTTGTGTATAAGATCGTGTGTTCTGACAATGTGTACACTGATCTTGTTGACTTGTTATTCTGGCATATCTACCTGTAGTTTTAACCTGTTACCTGTATTTTGTATTTACGATTATCAAAATAGCATTGGCCCAAAGTTGTGTTAGGTTTTTTTTTAGGGGGGGGGGGGAATTTTTGTACCTGTACTTTTACCTGTATTTGTAATATTATTTTCCAATGAGTGAAATTAATGAGAAATATAGGAGGAGGATTTTGTCCGAGGTAGAATTAGTTCTTTGTTATGTGTAGGATGAATCATTTCTTTGTTATGTGTGTAGAGCTAGACATAATCTAAGGGTGTAGGAAGTGGGCCAGAGATGAAAGACAAGCACCAGATGACAAGTCCAAACCTCGCGTCAACACTCCATTACAGGCACAAGGTGATGCAGGAAATACAGCCAGGGAAGTTTGGTCACGCGTGTGGTGCCCCGCCCAGTCTTTACTGCAGTGACCCCGGCCAGGTCAACCGGTGGTCTTGACCTGTGTCCACGCTTTGTTATCATGCTATGCTACCACCCTGCTGCCTGGCCCTCACTCACTCACCCAGTAAACACGTCTATCTCTTTCACTTTTGTTCACTTGATAAATTTATTAGTTTTAAGGGGATACGAAACGTATTATTCTTGAGGTAAATATAATTTTTCGAAGCAAGAAATTGTGTTTAGAGGAAGTGAGTGTGAGACTTCGTGAGTCGTGTTCTGAAACTCTTGACGAACTGGAATAAAAAGTTGTTTCGTGACGTCATTCGGGTCGAGTATATATAAGCACGACGTTGGGTGTTCAGAAGCACAGCTTCCTCTGAGACATAACTATGAACGCTAGGGTGAAGTGGCTCACACATCTTAACTGTCATATTTCGATTATATTATCATGATTTACTACTTAATACTCAAAGCTCTTTCTCTGGGTCAGCAATACCTTATGTTATGATTTCTGTTCCTAGGTTGTGGTACTGTTGGGTGTTGTGGTGGTGGCCGCGGCAGACAAGCTACCCTCCTACACTTACAGCGCCCCGCAGGTACTTCTGGATCTGTCACATACAAATTTCTTTTGATTTTTACTGAACTGAAAGAAATAAGCCGCAATATTCTCCGTGAACTTTGAAATTCTTGAGACAGGATGCTATGGGGTAAATAAGGTCCTCACACTAAAATAATAATTTCTCTTTAAGGATTCGGACGAGTACTCTGTGGAATCAAGTGAAGCCAAGTACGACTTCAGCTACGCCGTGAAGGACGACCTCTCAGGCAACGACTTCGGTCACCAGGAGACCCGCGACGGTGACAACACTCAGGGGTCGTATTACGTGCAGCTTCCCGACGGTCGTCTGCAAACTGTGACTTACTACGTGGAAGGTGACTCAGGCTACGTGGCTGATGTCAAGTACGACGGAGAGGCTCGCTACCCTGACTCTGATGAAGTCAGGTCCTACACCCCACCCAGGCCCCAGTACTCCTCTCCAGAGTCCGATGAATCTTATGAGACTCCTGTGTATGTTCCACCTCGCCCATCATACAACCCACCAAGACCAACATACAACCCACCCCGCCCGACATACAACCCACCCCTCCCCGCATACAACCCACCCCGCCCAACATACACCACACCCCGTCCCTCATACAACCCACCTCGCCCAACATACACCACACCCCGTCCCACATACACCACACCCCGTCCCACATATAAACCCACCCTGCCCAACATACAACCCACCCCGCCCCAACATACCCCGCCCAACATACAACCCACCCCTGCCCAACATACAACCCACCCGCCCATCATACTCAAACCCCGAGCCAGAGGAGTCTCGTGAGGTGAACGTGTACCTCCCACCACCCCCTTCATACTCCGCCCCAGAAACAGAGGAATCAGACGAAGCTCCAGCGTACAACCCTCCCCGACCCCGCTACTTCCTTGGTCTGTCAGAGGAAGCGGAACACATCTCCACTGACTCATCTGACATATATCAACCACCCATATACATTCCTCACAGTCGCTCCTATGGCTTTCCATAATAACGTAATCTAACCTAACCTAATATGACCTAGCCTAATCTGACCTAACCTAACCTTCCACATCTCGGTGCAATTACGAAGGCATTATTTTTTTGTGTTTAATCCTTGTGTTGTATTTTGAACGGAGAAGTTAGATGTGTTTCTCGTATTGCCAATGGAAGAAAATTTTGACTTAAGAGATTCTGAGAACCAAGTGTACAGTACGTGAACTCGATCTCAGTTTGTATAGAGATTAATGAACTATTGTGTATAATGATGATTTGTAAAGGGAATAAATATTTTTTTGTGATTTTCTTGTATGTGTTATCGAGTTTCTCCTTTACTAACACAATTAAGAGTCACACACACACACACACACACACACACACACACACACACACACACACACTGATGATACGAGGAAGTGTGTGTAGACAAGGCTCTCGAATGTATATAGTGACTGATGCCTCATACAGCATCTCAGAAATGCACTAATATGGAAATTGAATACAGTACATGAATCCTAACATGAATGATGGTAAAACTCCCTCAGCTGGCAGTACACGCCCTCACACGCCCTGCCACGCCCCCCCCAGATCTGTGCACACTCATCCACGCTGTGTTTCCTCGTATACATAAACACACAAACACATAAATAAACATAAAGTCACCCCTTGTGCATTGCTTGTACCTTCTCCCTCCCAGACGGCCACATAGCACTGCTCCTCTCTCAACCAACTCATCATCCCTCCAATATCCTTCTCTCCCTCCAACAACCTCCCTCCCTCCAATACCCTTCTCTCTCTCCATCAACCCCCCTCCCTCCCTCCCTCCGTCCCTCCCTCCACCAGCGTGACCTCCCTCCTACTCCATCTCCCGCTTCAGAATACAACAGTCACTTCCCTTACGTCAAGATCGCTCCTCATTACCGCTCCCTGGCGCAACACTCCCAGACGCGTGCCCAAAGTGGTCACGCTCTCGATGTATCAAAACGTGAATATTTAGTCCATAATGAAGGTTATCTGTGTGTGTGTGTGTGTGTGTGTGTGTGTTTTATATACTTCTATTAGGTCACACCTTGCCCGTGTGTGTGTGTGTGTGTGTGTGTGTGTGTGTGTGTGTGTTATATACTTCTATTAGGTCACACCTTGCTCGTGTGTGTGTGTGTGTGTGTGTGTGTGTTATATACTTCTATTAGGTCACACCTTGCCCGTGTGTGTGTGTGTGTGTGTGTGTGTGTGTGTTGTATTTATTAGGTCACACCTTGCCCGTGTGTGTGTGTGTGTGTGTGTGTGTTATATACTTCTATTAGGTCACACCTTGCCCGTGTGTGTGTGTGTGTGTGTGTGTGTGTGTGTGTGTTATATACTTCTATTAGGTCACACCTTGCCCGTGTGTGTGTGTGTGTGTGTGTGTGTGTGTTATATACTTCTATTAGGTCACACCTTGCTCGTGTGTGTGTGTGTGTGTGTGTGTGTGTGTGTTATATACTTCTATTAGGTCACACCTTGCCCGTGTGTGTGTGTGTGTGTGTGTGTGTGTGTTATATACTTCTATTAGGTCACACCTTGCCGTGTGTGTGTGTGTGTGTGTGAGTGTGTGTGTGTGTGTGTGTGTGTGTTATATACTTCTATTAGGTCACACCTTGCCCGTGTGTGTGTGTGTGTGTGTGAGTGTGTGTGTGTGTGTGTGTGTGTGTTATATACTTCTATTAGGTCACACCTTGCCCGTGTGTGTGTGTGTGTGTGTGTGTGTGTGTGTTTTATATACTTCTATTAGGTCGCCCCTCTCCCGTCTTATATTTATCTAACCTATATGAGCTAGGTAACTGCAGGCGTTCTAATCCCTTTGGGTAACTGAGGTGCCTTAGTCTCTAGCCTATCACGGGGGGCCAGATGGAGGGTGACAATTAAGGTAAACTTTCTTACCATTTTCACTTGACAATTTTTGAAACAAGTATATGCAATTTCCGTAGCCTTCAAATAAATTGAATTAGAGAAAAAGATACCTGAGTAAAAAAAAAATGCAAGAACTATCCTTATGCACGTCACCTACCATATTACACATTACACAATTACTTTCACACTAAATTTGTAACTTTACTTCATTATATATCCACTGAGGGCAAGTAACCTCAAAGTAAACATACATCCGTGGTACATTTTTAACACTGGGCAACATAGACGAGCGGGCGTGGTGCTTGGCGGATTGCAGGGTAGGAAAAGCTGACCATTTGTGCCCCTGATGACAGCCTTAAGAGAGGTCAAGAACAACAGCAGCGTGACTGCCCATGGCTTGTGGGTTGTGTATATACAGGGTGCGGCTCGGGGGAAGGGGGGGGGGTGGGTTATAAAGGAACTGGCATTGGGTTTATTCCGTAAATGGAATTGTGAGAAGGTATCCAAATGGTTCAATGTAGTTATGGCACTTAGCCATCTTAACATCAACCTAACTTAAATCTAAGCTGATCTAACCTAATCCTAACCTAACCTGATCTAAGCTGACCTAACCTAACCCTAACCTTATCTGATTTAAGCTGACCTAATCTAACCCTAAGCTAACCTAACCTAACCTAACCTAACCTAACCTAATTTAAGCTGATCTAACTCAATACCACGAACTGTACTGTATATAAACTTAAATCACCAAAGTCTTCTAAAGTCGCACGAAAATATACAATCACTAAGCCTTAACATAACTCTTTGTACCTCTCGGTTACAAGGCATCACTGTTCTTATCTCTCTTCTCTACACTTAAGTTAACTCTCTGTCTCTCTTATAATCTCAAGTGTTATTTAGTGTCATTAGTACTGTGTGAAAAACCTACTTGAAAATATCTTCCTTGATGTTATCGAAGTAATTGCTCGATTCTCTGTTCGCTTTCTTGTCCAGTGTCCACACAGTGTTCGAGTATGACCTTGTCTGTCTGTTTGTTTGTGTGGCATTAGTGACCCAGTAATTGTGATGATTGTGTAAGGGGAGGGGAATCTCTCTATCTCTCTCTCTCTCTTCTCTCTCTCTCTCTCTCTCTCTCTCTCTACGGTATCAATATCCCAGCTGCTGAGGGTCAGTTGAAAATGAATGCATCTCTCCCTCTTTATCTCACTTTTTTCTCTTTCATATCTCTCTCTCTCTGTGTCTCTCTCTCTTGGCCTCTTCTCCATTCGTCTCTATATCTCCCTCAATAACCCAACTGTTGTCACGCTAAGGATCGTAAAAATAAATCACCCTTTATTTTTCTCCGGGTTTTCCGTCTTGTCTCCCTTCCCCTCTCCCTCTCTCTAATCTAGAACGAAAAACAGTAAATAACCGCTGCTCACGAGGTGGAAATTGGAGGGGAGGAGTGTGGAGGACATCACCAAGGAAGGCTGTGTAGTGAGGGAAAGACCTCCTCTGTTTTATTAATTTTTTTTATCCAATTGATGAACTGATGAACAAAAAGTTGCCCCGTGACGTCAGATCAACACATGTATAAAGGGAGAGAGACGCCAAGGAAGAGGCAGTGAGAGAGACGCCAAGGAAGAGGCAGTAGTCTGTGGCGTAAGTTGATGATGAAGACACAGGTGAGTTATGGACACCACTCCCCAGGCCCTCTGAGGGAAGTTTGTTTACATTAATTATATATATATAATGTATATAATGTAGTGTTATGATGGTATATAAACCTAGGAACTGTTATTATGATTCCAGAGATCTGGTCAGAGATAAGGAAAAACAGTACTGGACTCAGTGGTAGAAGTATCACGTTGTCCAGGTTGCCGGTAAACAAAAGAAAATTACTTATAATCACGTTTGATAGAGAACGGCGAGGACATTTTCTAAAAGCGTTATTGACGTTTTCAGGTAATTTTACTGGTGGTGGTGGTGGTGATGGCGGCCACAGCTGCAGCAGGAAGACAACCCTCCTACTCCTACAGCGCCCCCAGGACCAGGATAGGTAGTGGTGGAGCCCCCAGGACCAAGGTAGGTAGTGGTGGAGGTCCCAGGACACGTCTGTAAATTATTACTTTACAGCTCAGTTCATTAATGCAGTAGACGTTTCTTTATAGTGAGTTCTATTATTTACCTTAACTTTTCCTTCTTCACTTCTAAGACATGATTCACTACCTGTCTACCTTACTATCAGTCTTCCATTACCAAGACCACCTATGCTATTCATTTATCAAAACACTCAAGGAAGATGGACCCAGCACCCACCCTTGTTATATCCCTTCATTAATTTCGAAGCACTTAGTTGTTCGTCTGATTGTCCTGAGCAAATGATTACACTCTGCCTAACATACTGTAAGCTCACTATTTAAACACATTTTCCAAAGTATATTCTCAATATTGTTAAAAATACTTATTATGTATTGTTATCTATTTTGATTCTCAAGGGACTTTATTTCAACTAAGGTGTCACTACAAGTCATAATCCATTTCATGTCCCACTTTAAATGAAAATTTCTTATGATAAGTAAGAATACTAATTCTGTGTATGTGCAGGACTTCGTTCAGTATTCAGCGAATTCTAGAGAGGCAAATTACGACTTCAGCTACGCCGTGAAGGACGACTATTCCAGCAACGACTTCGGTCACCAGGAATCTCGTGATGGTGACAACACACATGGGTCGTACTACGTGCACCTTCCCGACGGTCGTCTCCAGACTGTGACTTACTACGTGGACGGTGACTCAGGCTACGTGGCTGATGTCAGCTACCAGGGTGAGGCTCAGTACCCCGCATATGAGTCTCGCAAGGCTCCCGTGTACGCTCCTCACAGGTCTCATTATATCGTATCAAACTCTGATGAATCATTCGAGGTGCCTTTCTACTCTTCCCCCAGACGCTCCTATGGCTTTCATTAGTTAACTCTGACTGGAGTCATCACCGTCCTCTACTGCCAAGGCTGGCTAATGTATTTACCCACTCAAGCATCGAATAAATATAAAGTACTCTATATGTGATAAATATTCCTTTCTTTAAATTTAAAAACATTAAAGTACCAAATAAAATAAAAATATACAACAGCCGTAATGACCCAGGCGTTGACAACCAGAACACTGTGTTGCTAAGGCTGACTTCCTCATCAAACAAGAACTATAACCAACAGAACATGTGGTTACGCAAGGGAAGGTTGGGCCTCTGCGTGTTGACCTGGGTAAGGAGTCACAAAAACTGGCTCCAAATTCTCAAATCTTAGTACAAAGAATATTTCTCGTACGAGGATATGTAAAAATTCCCCTAACTTGGTAATTTAAGTGAAACTACAAAATTAATCCTTAAATTTAACATCAAAAGTCCATTAGCACTCTACTTTACCTGGTTATACTGAGTTAATGCACCCTATGTTAACCAAGTAATTATTGTTGCTACACCTTCATTAATGGTAATGATTTGACATATATTACTACTATTTCAACATGTAGGCACGTGCCAGGAAATTCATGCATGAATTCACGTATTTTTTTTCTTGTCAAAGAAGGCCTCTCTCTCACACCACGCCAGACAACTATCTCTTTCCACCTCATTGACAAAAGCCACAACGAACAAACCAGCAAAAATATATAGATATGATTGTAATTGTTATTTGAAGATTATAAATACTACTACTAATAGTAATAATTATACTACTACTACTACTACTGCTGCTATTACTGCTACTAATAATAATAATGTTGAAAACTAGCCAACAGATTCATTGTACATTATAATATATTTCAGAACCAGTTGTTATTAATGTAAATATCAATACTATTTTCAGTATTTCCTCTAATTATCTCACACTGTGTATTGTATTATCTTTAATATGGACAAGAAATATTCACTAAGATGACATGAGAATAATTCTTTACGGCTGAAGGAAAATGGATGTCAAAAGTCAACGATGGGCAAAATATAATCATGGTATCTGTGGGCGATAACTTATACTAGATTCCGTTTCATTGTTGCGGTTCATTCAGGCTGAGAGATTTACAGAACCGAGGAAACTGCAGGTAATCATTCAACCTCAGCTGATACAGATCAAAGGGATGTTGAAACATTTATCTGATCTTATCGATTCTCTTCAGGTCCTCGTCGATGAATATTTCTTCGGATAATATCGAATGTTTTGTAATTTCAATTCGTGTCAATAGTTTGGTCAGAGCAGGACAAGAAGAGTCAGTGTACAGTGAATTTTGTTTAAGTATATAAATAGGTTATCAAGATTAACATAGCATATTCTCAGGAATAAAACCAATGTACTTTAGTTTAAAATAGTAATCAGCCACCTTTGCTGAGACAGTGGTCGGGGTCTTAACCATACTGGGGTCTGGGTGGGGTGTAGGACCTTACTTCATCAGAGTCGGGGTAGCGAGCATCTCCGTCGTACTTGACATCAGCAATGTAGCCTGAGTCACCGTCCACGGAGTAACTCACGGTCTGCAGACGACCGTCGGGAAGCTGCACGGTGTACGACCCCCTGGTGTTGTCGTTGTCGCGGTTCTCTTGGTGACCGAAGTCGTTACCTGAGGGGGCGTCGTTGACGGCCCACTGGAAGTTGTATTGAGCAGGACCGCTCTCCTCAGATGAATACTGGAAAATAAATAAATTGTTCAACGTACATCTCTCTGTTACCACAGGAATGTATTACAAGAATCATTTAACATTTACTTGAATATAATCTTTAAAATTTTTCATCATCATCATCATATGATTGCGAAATTACTGAACAATATTCAGGATAATGATGATCTAAATTTTACCCGAGGCACGGAGTACGAGGGGCGACTGTCAGCAGCAGCCACGGCCACCACACCGAGCAGGAGGAGGATCTGGAGGGCAGACGAACAGAACATCATCATCTAACATCAGTTACATTTGATCACATTCTTGTTAACAAAACTTACAGACAACACAGGGTAAAGGAGTCTACCTTAGCGTTCATTGTGTCGTGTCGGTGGAGGAAACTTCACTGTCAGCTGCTGGGGAGCCTCGCCTATTTATATCCCATCTCGCATGACGTAATAGGACAACTTTTTGTAACACACTGATGTTATTGCTGAGGAAAACCTGTTATCTGGGCCTGGGTGTTGCGCTGTTTGGTTCACCTACATACTGAAGGACAGCAAACATACTTATTTTTTGGTAGATATCTTAGAACGAAAACTTGATTTATAATTATCAAAAACATTTAAGAAATTAAAGACCCGTCTTCACGAGAACTAACACCTAACTTTCACACACAATATCGCACCTTACATCACTCGTTATTTTTTTCTCAAGCAGAGCATTAATATGTAAATGTGTTTCATATTACATTCATGAAAAACTTCAACGACCAATCATCCTCAGAGATCCAGGTTATGATGTTGTAAGATAGCGAGTGAAAGGATATGTTTCCTATATACGTTATCGGATTACGTGTATACTGTATAGTTTAAGTCAGTTTTGGTTTGGAGAGTTTTGAAAGGAAATTAAATGACTACTATTATTGGTTACTACTATTATCCATATCTGTCTATCTATCCCTCTTTTTATTTATCCGTCTGTGTATTTGTTTCTCCGCCTGTCTATCTCTCTTTCTCAGACTATTTTTCTATCTATCTGTCTGTCTCGTTTCTTCCTCACCACTGACCCAAGGATCTAGGCCACAGAGTTAGTTATCTTCACAGTTTCTATTACAATACCTCGCCTGGTCACTGAGCTGTAACACACACACACTGATTTAACCTGGACAACATCTTTCGTAGTGACGGAGCATTGATGGACCCCAAGATGGAAAGTCTGAAATCTCAAAGAATTACGTCAGTTTTCCAGGGCTATGGGGGTGTTGGGAAAGGTGGCTGGTGTATTGGGGACCTCTAATAGGTCTTAATTTAACTTAAGCGTCAGAACTGGGACCTCACTAGGACGGGTATATTGGTACTGAGATATATATGACTCTAGACTCTTTTCCTCATGCTTTCAAAACTCTCCAAGACTATAATGAGAAATTTATTCTTATAAAAATTGGAATTAAATAGATGATTTGATGCGTTTTAACACAGTTTATTATTTTGGTAACTGGTCCTAGAAATATCATTAATTAGATTTTTATAGGTAACAGAACTAGTTGGCTCCTGGGTTTATTGTCTGGCTGTATTTTCCGTACTCTTGAGATTTCATAATTTGACCCAAGTCTGGTTCTTCAAAAAGTGGACATTTTGGTCCCTTTCGCCTGACTTGTCCGGTTCTGAAGCATGACAGAGTGGAACTGATGACCTCAAAACCCCTAACTTAAATGCCCTCAAAAGCATCTGTGACTGGTCTGTACATTAATGAAACAGTGAAGCAACTGAAAATTGCATAATTGATATACCAAAACGAGAATAAAGCAATGGGCATTATATATATTACCATACCCTTCTAAACCACGTCACCTGTATATAATCCTCACGTTGATACTGATATAATCACTAACTTAATATTACCCTCACGTGACAAGTTAAGAGTAACATAGAAAAGAAACATATTTACCATTATTTATATCACACTCAAGTATTACTGAAGTATCTGTAGCATTCGTCTGTGTTCCTTAATGCCGAGACTTTAGACCTAATCTAGTACTGTACACAGAGGGTGTTATGCTCACTCGTTCTAAAATCTACCTGTAGCTGCCTTTATCCTCTTAATTCCGTGAGGACGACCACCAAACTTTTCCGTCAAGTGATATAATGACACACACACACACACACACACACACACACACACACACACACACACGAATGATTTCAAAAGGGGGTCACTTAACATCAATAATAGATATGGATACAACTTGTACAAACTTTGGTTCTGATCTCCTAATTTTTTGGCTTCCAGGTTGCTGACTGATAATGTTCTTCCAGCGTGTTATGCCAGTACGTCTCATCGGATGCCGCCCCAGTCGGACCAGCACACACTCTTACACCACCTCGTGTGTCCACTAGTTCCATGGGTGTTCCTAGACTGAGGCAAATCTTCTGGAACGGCTACAGCTGCTCGACACCAGTAATGATCGCTAGTTGCTGGTGTTGTGGCCGGAGATGGTCGAAGGTAGCAGTAAACTGACTCTGGCTTGTCAGTTCACTCACACGTTAACTTTGAAACCCTAAAGCGATACCGACTCTTACATCAACTGAAATTAACTGAAACAATGAACCCCAGATATCTGTTCTAATGTTCTTGATGCAAATTTCTTCTTAGAGGAATCAGTTATGTATGATAAATATGTTGTACAAGGGTTTCTACAGTTCTATATTATTAGTTAACGTTGTATTTATGGTTATTTATCATGAACACAAACATATTGTTTATGTGAACCATTTACTGTTACATGTACACTTACTGTATCCCCTTTGATGATTAGTAAAATATTCTGTTGAGTGCAATAAAGGACATGTACAGTGTGTTGTCCAGTGGTCATACAGGGATGATCGACTGTATGAGAATCTCTTATGTTATCTGGAGAGGATGAGGGGGTTGTTGGGCAGCAGTAATACAGTTAGTTGCTAATCACTTGTGAAAGACCTCACACATCAACAGTGAAGACAATTTTGTTGTTATAATAGAAGTGTTCACGTGGTCTCCATAAAAAAATTGTAGGTTAGTGACAAAACGTTTTTTGAGACACCCTGTATATGCCGTATTAAGGACCCCCACCCGAAAAAGAAAAAAGAGAAAGAAAATCATCCGTAAATGAAAATAATTTAATTGATTCCTAAATAAAACACATTTTGCTTAAATACACTGAAGGTTATGATCCGGAGTCAGCAGTTCAACATTTTTCCAGGAAAACAAGAGTCGGGGTCTTATCCGTACTGGGGTCTGGGTGGGGTGTAGGACCTGACTTCATCAGAGTCGGGGTAGCGAGCATCACCCTGGTAACCCACATCAGCAATATAGCCTGAGTCACCGTCCACGTAGTATTTCACGGTCTGAAGACGACCGTCGGGAAGCTGCACGGTGTACGACCCCTGGGTGTTGTCGTTGTCGCGGTTCTCTTGGTGACCGAAGTCGTTACCTGAGGGGGCGTCGTTGACGGCCCACTGGAAGTTGTACTGAGCAGGACCGCTCTCCTCAGATGAATACTGGAATACAGAACAAGGGTAACATTAAATACTATTTAACGATCACTAAATATATATACAATGTCTCATATAAGTTGTGTTACACTATGACCGGAAATCTGAAATTGTGGGAGTGTTTTTCGATGTTTAGATTAATGATAAAAGCGTGCTGTAAAGAAAATTTAACAGATGTTAACTTTTTCGTGAATAAATCGTTGTTTGTGGTTCAGACACATTGGTGTTAAAACATGATCAATATAATTATTTTAGTAAGACCATTATTTAATATATTTGTGTTCCCTCTCATCAAGATTCATATCCTCGTCATAACGTCACCCTGAATATGTCTGCCTTGAGGGCAGTATTTCCTCTAGCCTTTATATTTTCGCGATATTAACCTTAATGTACTAAATAGTTTCTGGCTTTTTCAATAGATTAGATATAAGATATTCAAGAGTTTAACATACTTACAGTACAATGGTTTATCCCACACAAGGAAAAAAATACACTCAAATATCTTTGGTGACTCATCAGTGGAACTAGAAATGACAGTTTTTGTCGTAGTTCCGAGCAGCGAGTCACTGAATGACTTGCCTCGGTACCACTTTTTCTAAGGAGTTGGGACAGCTAATAAGGCTTTCCCCATTACTTAAATCTTATAATATTATCTGCCGGATTAATAAGTGCAGCGGAATTTCTCCGGGTATTGATATAGGACTTACCCGAGGAGCAGAGTAGGAGAAGGAAGGCCTGTCAGCAGCAGCCGCGGCCACCACAACCAGCAGGAGGAGGATCTGAGGGTAATAAATTTACCTAATAATACTTAAAATCTCAAGCTTGATGGTGATTGTGTTGAATAAATTAATATACATTCACGAAAAGATCTCTGGAGGCAGGAGTCTACCTTAGCGTTCATTGTGTCGAGTCGGTGGAGGAAACTTCACTGTCAGCTGCTGGAGAGCCTCGCCTATTTATATCCCATCCCGAGTGACGTAGCGGGACAACTTTTTGCAACACTTAGATGATACAGTTGAGGAAAACCTGTTATCTGGGGCGAGATGTTGCGCATACTCGCCTCGGGATATGTGTGAAACTGTGTCTGTTATCGTGAATGAAGTCGAGCCTCGCGTAATGATCGATAACTGAAGTCGACCCCCTCTTGAAGCCTCAGTTGATCTCTTTTACAACTACCATTTGATTTGTTAGCAGAAAAATATTTTATGCCTGTATTAATAAACAAAGAACATTCAACATCACATACACTACCAAGTTCAATGTTAAATGTTTGCTAGCATGTGGATGATGACGTAACTTAAAACACAATAAACATTACACATCTCTTCCTTTATGTTAACAATAGTCCCTTCCTTCTTCTATTGTGCTCCTATTAAAAGACCAAGAGACAATATGAACTGTTAAGAACTCTGGTTAATGAACACCACAAACTCACTAAAGCTATATTAAGGTAAACTGTGAATAAAAGTCAAATAATAAACATATAAAATATAGAAAATCATCTTGAAATTTGTTTTAGGAATTTTTTCTGAGCTGAAATATATCATAAGCCTTAATTCAAAACATCAGAAGAAAAACCGAAGGCAAATATTTAGATCCTACATAAGAAAATCCGTTCATGTATTCCTTCGCGTCAACAACTAAATTCCTCACACACACATAGACAAAGAGAGCTCATACACAAGACAAAAACCATTTAAGATTTAACATGGACTTAAATTTTTCTTTTTGATATGTGTTCAGCTTCCTAAATTATATATCGGTGAAGAGAAGTAAACCTTGGCCTAGTAATGTGTATCTTGATTCATAGGAGAGTCACGATTCAGTTGGTCACGCCCTCAACTAACATAATTTGTGACAGATTTATTGTGTACTGTGATTCTGCTGGACACTAAATAATAATAATAATAATAATAATAATAATAATAATAATAATAATAATAATAATAATAATAATAATAATAATAATAATAATAAAATAATAATAATATTTGTTTAAACACCAACACAAGAAACAGTTTTAACCATTATATTTCTAATACTTCGTGACCTTAAATGCATAACAGACTGAAACTCATCCTAAAACAACATTACAAGCATCACACTCTCTCTTGGATGTCTAGTTAAGAGGAACAATTCGTCAATAGCCCCCTGAGGTGTGGGTGTGGGGCTCGTGGCAACATCTGGCTACATATATCAGGTTCTCCTCGTCAGTGTCATCAAGTGTTACAAAAACCTGTGGTGCTACGTCACGCGGGATGGGATATAAATAGGCGAGGCTCCCAGCAGCCGACAGTGAAGTTTCCTCCACCGACACGACACAATGAACGCTAAGGTAGACTCAAATACCCTGTGTTGTCTTTTATTTAATTATGTATAAATAAATAATATTTTACATTTAGTGAACATAGTACATCTTAAATTTTATATAAATTTAACTTTTTTTTTTTTATTCCTAGATCCTCCTCCTGCTGGGTGTGGTGGCCGTGGCTGCTGCTGACAGGCGCCCCTCCTTCTCCTACTCAGCTCCTCGGGTGAGTTCAACAGCGAGACTACCAAAAATTCACTCACTTATCATCCTTTTGCTGTTCTCTATAGACAACTTGTGTCTGCATGCATGATGCCATTAGATTACCATCAAATAAATAAATATACTTTTGGACTAAAAGATCTCACAGAGAAAAGGTAATGGCAACCTACATGAAATAAAATTATAATTACAACTATAATAGAACGTACAGTACAATATATTATTATTCACATATTCCAGTATTCATCTGAGGAGAGCGGTCCTGCTCAGTACAACTTCCAGTGGGCCGTCAACGACGCCCCCTCAGGTAACGACTTCGGTCACCAGGAGAACCGTGACAACGACAACACCCAGGGGTCGTACACCGTGCAGCTTCCCGACGGTCGTCTTCAGACCGTGAAATACTACGTGGACGGTGACTCAGGCTACATTGCTGATGTGGGTTACCAGGGTGATGCTCGCTACCCCGACTCTGATGAAGTCAGGTCCTACACCCCACCCAGACCCCAGTACGGATAAGACCCCGGCCACTGTCTCTTTAGGATGTTCAATGATTTAACTTTATCTTCAGAAAACACATACCTGAACCTGGCAATACTCAGCCTACAGTATATTTATGCAATTGTATATTTTGATATTGAATAAAATAATTTTCATTCTATGCTGGCTTTGAATTTTACTTTTATGACAATACTTTAACCAAGACACCAAGATGTATCTACAAACCCATTATAAACTCTTAAGAGGAAGTCACATAAAGGTCACAAACAACTAGAATATAATCACGAGATATTGTATAGGAACTAAACCACATTCAGAGATGATCCTAAATACAATGAGTCACAGTTTATATTGTTGGAGGCTAAAGAAACCTCACTCCCAGAAGAACGTGAATTTGATTAAGATAAGCCTTAGGACTACATGATAATAATGGGAGGGCGGGGGGTGGAGGCCATTGGTACTCGAAACATACACAGGAAGTAATGGCCTTCATAGTTTCTTTGGGGTCAAAATATTAGGTTTCTCGTTGATGTTGAAGAGACTGGTGGAATGAAAGTAACTTCTTTTAATTAACCTCAGGGAACTACTAAGCCATTGAGTATATTTTTAATAGTGAGGTTACAGTACATAAAGTTGCTATACATATTCGTAGTGTGCCGTAATGGTCCATCTTATGCTGAGTTATAAATATGTGTTGGTGGGCCATTGGTACTCGAAACATACACATTGGGAAGTATATCCAGGATTTATTGAACAGTCTCCAAAATGGGCCACCAACAAGTCACCATTTCAAGACCATGGGGGTCCGACATTGTCCCAATATTAGGATTTTCTCGTTGATGGTTGAAGTCTCCAGACTCAACTGGTTCCTGGAAGTGAAAGCTCACCTACTGGTCTCCTTAAATGCCACACAACGTAAGTGCAAAAGAGGGCATGCAAGATTATTCTCTCCCCTTCCTACCATATCAAGAAGGACCCTTTCGAACTGACCATCACCACGACCTCATCCAAATTTGGTAAGAAGCTTCTTGACAGTATATTTTTCGACACCACAACCGCATCCAGCCCATACGTGCACGAACTGATCGTGTCCCAACCATTGTAAAAATTATCAATAACATGTAATAAATCAGTGTATTCATAAACACTGCTCCTTACACTGTCACTATGTTGAAATGAACTGTAGTTTGAGCTGATCCCCATCTAAGTTATTATATGTCTTATTTGTGTCACCTTGTATTATTTGTAATTCGTAACCCATTCCCCAAATATGTAACTGTAAATTTTCATGGCTGCCAAGCTCTTTCAATAAACCGTTATTATTATTACATTACAGGGTGGCACGTAATTCACTGTATCAAGAACTATTGTAAAAAGTAATTATTCTCGGGAAAGCGACTTATGTGCCACCTGTTATTGTAAATAGACCTAAAATGAGGTGAAGGATCATAACAAAAACAAATCCTACGTGATTATGGGTAAGGATCATCGAGGACAACGCCATTAGATGTACAGACCACCCTTGCCAGATGTTGTGTTACTGGCCAAAAGTTTATAAGAAGTCCTGTTAAGATATTACATAAGAACATAAGAATGGAGGAAATTATAATAAGCAGCCCCGTTTACACCCAACCTTTATCATTTAATCTCTCCAGCCTATATTTGAAGTTCCTTAATGAGTTCAAGTTAATGATGGTGTTTGGTATTCTGACCGAGCACCTAAGGTATAGATCACCTAGATGTATATAATTATTTTCGATTATCTTTTAGCTGCAGTAGTTAGCTCAATGCAATTTTTTCCAGAATGGTTGCATGACGTTAACTTTTTCCGCACCACCAACCTGATCCCTTCACAGGTTCCTTTCCGCACCCTTGGACAGTGTGAGACGCACTACTCGTGGATGCAGCTTGTGATCAATTTTAATTCATCATAAATTTTTATGTATAGTATAAGAAAAATTATGACGGTGTTTTCTGGTATATCCATTGAGGAGTTATAACTATTGATATACATTGTCAAAATATCTTCGGTTTAATATTGTATGAATAAGGTGATAGCTGCTGCCAGACCTCTAACAGAGAGAGTGTCTGGGAGTGGTTTGTTTACTTCTCCCTCCTCCAACATGAACTGAGACTCATCTTGTGGTGGAACATCTATGCGTGTTTAAGCCGCCATCACCCAACTATGTCTTGTGATCATAAAACATCTTTTTAACCAAATCTAGTTCCCTAATGTCAACCGACTAAGGGTATGTGGGTACAACTGGGTACCCTGTACATAAATATTGTCCTAAAAGGAGCTTCAAAATCAGCATGATATGAAAATTTATTTATTCAACATCGTAATAAATAATTGCTTACATACATTGTAGGTTGAGTATTTCCAGGTTCAGGGATGTGTAAAGGGAGAAAAAAATCATCCCAAAAAGACAGTGGCCGGGGTCTTATCCGTACTTGGGTCTGGGTGGGGTGTAGGACCTGACTTCATCAGAGTCGGGGTAGCGAGCCTCACCCTGGTAACCCACATCAGCAATATAGCCTGAGTCACCGTCCACGTAGTATTTCACGGTCTGAAGACGACCGTCGGGAAGCTGCACGGTGTACGACCCCTGGGTGTTGTCGTTGTCACGGTTCTCCTGGTGACCGAAGTCGTTGCCTGAGGGGGCGTCGTTGACGGCCCACTGGAAGTTGTACTTAGCAGGACCGCTCTCCTCAGATGAGTGCTGCAATATGTACATAATACTTATAAACTGCCAATTATACATATTACTTATAAACTGCTAATTATGTTGACATGCTACGGTAGAGTCATTTATAATCTCCCAAGATTAGAAACCCGGCTTCCCTCTTAGGGAGGGAAGTCACTTGTGTGTGTGTTTGTTGATCTCTACCTTTAAAATGAGTCAAGTTCACCATTTAGATGAAATAATTTGTTTCTACTGGGGTGAGGGGTTTAGAGATTATATTGCTGAGCAACAGTTGAACTTACCCGAGGAGCGGAGTAAGAGAAAGAGGGGCGCCTGTCAGCAGCAGCCACGGCCACCACACTCAGCAGGAGGAAGATCTGAAAAAAAAATATTATATATAAATGTTTATACAAGATCTTAAGCTGAATTTTGTTAGTAATGTACAACATTATTCATACAAACAGAATTCACAAAGGGAACTCAGCATGGAGGAGTTACCTTAGCGTTCATTGTGTCGAGTCGGTGGAGGAAACTTCACTGTCAGCTGCTGGGGAGCCTCGCCTATTTATATTCCATCCCGACTGACGTAGCGGGGCAACTTTTTGCAACAATCTTATGATATTGTTGAAAAACGTTGATATTGTGCAGTGTGTGAGACGATGCTGAGGTCGACACCCACTCCCCGAGGGACACCTGACGTACTGTTCTTAATTTTACATTCCTGAACGAGAACAAGGTCACTACTGCTGTTTAAACACACTGTATTATTTTCACTATAATTTCTGGTTCTCTGTTATGTACTCAAGGTTAGAAGACAAAGGAGATATAAAGTTTGTCATAATACCCAGCATGTTCTTATATTGTTAGCTAATATGGATGTCTATTCCCTTACTATTATCGTGTATTATTATTATTATTTATCAGTAATATCTAATTCTCCTTAAATGGGAATAAATTAGAAACTAGATCCATTAAATGAGTCAATTTCTGTTGTCTTGTTACACGTCAACCAAATATTCAGGTCAGTTTACACTACATTGTTTTCACCTTAGAGTAAGTGTTCAGCCAAATGATGTGTCACCTACAACCACGTTTGGAATGTTCAGATGATATATACTTTAGTGTCCCTGTAAGAGTGTGATGTGGTTAAAAGGACCTGACAGTGAGTTATTATGTGTGTATGGACTGTTATGTACAATGATTATTATTTGTGTTGTTGTTGTTATATCATCATCATCATCATTATCTGTTATTATTATTATTATTATTATTATTATTATTATTATTATTATTATTATTACCCTATCAGAAAAATATTCTTATAAGTCATGCCACCAAACGTTGATACAAATGACTGTGAGTTAATGTAAGAACAGTCGAAAGAACACCATGAAGGACAACAACAATAACAACCACAATAAAAAGAAATAATGATAAAATACAAACAAAATTAGGACAATTAGACAACTTATTCAATGTCCAGTCCCCTTCACTAGTGCGTTTACAGAGGCTCGTCAGGTTTTGTACAGTGTGACACCGCTGTATTTGTTGACATTCAACAGAAGGAAACTCACAGTAGTAAACATTCTGTGGAATCAAAGTAAAACAATATTAAAACAAACATCTCAATGGAACGATTTGTGGAATGTTTATATGGCGAGCCCCTGTAAACGCACTAGTGAAGGAGGCTGTATATAATAAGTGTTAACAAAATCAGTAGCTTGAGGACGTGAACCTTTAAACCATTGCAGTCGCGTAAGACGTAAACAAACCTCACAATTAAAAATTTACTTGTAATTAACACAAGTTACCTGTGTTCATAATGCATAATAGGGAGCCATAGCATTAGTTTCAATGCATTTTTTATTTCGTTTCATCATATGTTTGGTTAGCTTAAGTTAGAATTATTTTAGGGTGTTTATTTATCAGGTAAAATACTGTGGGGTGCCTAATCATTAGGTGGTCCTAATATATTTATCACCTTCCATAACCTCAAAAGACGATCCTTCATCCACTGAATATTGTTATAACTTATGTCGGGGTGACAGGGTTATATTCAGTTGTTTACGGGAATTGCCTTGCAAGCGAGCGGACCCGGGTTCGATCCCCGGGCAGGGTGAAATTGTGGGCAAGTTTCTTTACGCCATTTGCCTCTGTCTACCCAGCAGTAATTGGGGACCTGGATGTTAATCGATTTACGGATCGTGTTCCGGGGTAATGTTTGCCAGTGCAGTTGGCGAGTTGTCCGGTTTTCTCGGACTATTCCTTGACACTGGGTTATGCAACTCGTTAACTCAGGGTGTGTGATTGTTGTGTTGGCAACAGGTTCTATACCTTAAATAAATTAACGCCAAGGTGGCCCTTGGGCCGGCCATCTTTTTTACACGAGGGGCAACCATTATTTATTTATTTTCCCGAGGGTCCTGGCGCCACTGAATTTCGTTGCTCCTCGGAAGTCTTCACCACCATCCGGAGTTAATGAATTACACTCAAGTTTAGGAGCTGCGATATAATGTGTTTTCTTATGTGCATCAATTCTGATTGTGTTGCTTTTTATGGTTATAAGGTTAGAATATTTTGTTATTAGTATTCACGGTCATGAATATTGCTGTCATGAGTACTTTTAGTTTCATGAATATTGTAATGATTATCTACATTACCACGAATATTTAATCATCATAAATACTCACACAACCATGAATATTAAATAATTAATATTTACACTAATGAGAAAAACAATCGTCATAGTATGACTATTTTTTATTGATTATATACATAAATAATCCTTAAACTACTTCTTGTAACAAGTATTGTCAAGTTCAGGTCATCTGGTTTGGAACTGGAGGAGACACGAAGCCTTATGAAGGAGACCGAATCGGGATCTTATCCGTACTTGGGTCTGGGTGGGGTGTAGGACCTGACTTCATCAGAGTCGGGGTAGCGAGCCTCACCCTGGTAGCTGACATCAGCAATGTAGCCTGAGTCCCCGTCCACGTAGTATTTCACGGTCTGAAGACGACCGTCGGGAAGTTGCACGGTGTACGACCCCTGGGTGTTGTCGTTGTCACGGTTCTCCTGGTGACCGAAGTCGTTGCCTGAGGGGGCGTCGTTGACGGCCCACTGGAAGTTGTACTTAGCAGGACCGCTCTCCTCAGATGAGTGCTGCAATGTGTACATAATACTTATAAACTGCCAAATAAGTTAAAATGCTACAGTAGAGTCATTTATAATCTTACAAGATTATAAACCCGGCTTCCCTCGTGGGGAACCTACGAGTGTGTGTGTGTGTGTTAACCTCTACACTTAACATTTGTCAAGCTCACTAGATCATCACCATTTGGATCATATAAGTTGTGTCTACTGGGGTGAGGGGTTTAGAGATTATCTTGCTGAGCAACAGTTGAACTTACCCGAGGAGCGGAGTAAGAGAAAGAGGGGCGCCTGTCAGCAGCAGCCACAGCCACCACACTCAGCAGGAGGAAGATCTGAAAAAAATATGTATAGTATATATAAATGTTTTTACTAGATCTTAAGCTGAGTTTTCTTTGTAATGTACAACATTATTCATATAAACAGAATTCACAAAGGGAACTCAGCATGGAGGAGTTACCTTAGCGTTCATTGTGTCGAGTCGGTGGAGGAAACTTCACTGTCAGCTGCTGGGGAGCCTCGCCTATTTATATTCCATCCCGACTGACGTAGCGGGGCAACTTTTTATACCACGTATGAAATCCGGCAGATGAAAACCTGACTTTTGGGGCGAGGCACTGGACTGAGCCTCTCGCCTACATCTTGAGAGACACCTAATGATTTTTTTGTCTTTACTTAAACTTCAAGGTGAAATCGTCAAACTGTACTCGTTTCTGTTTAAATGCTGTAGGTTTTTATCCACTGGTCTTTGGTTAATCAGCAGTCGAAGTGGTTATTAGATTCCCACGAAGAGAGATAGGGAAAGAAAGTTCCCACACCAAGTTTTCTCAAGTTCCCACACCATGTTCTCCAAAGTTCTCACACTATGTTCTCTAAAGTTCTCACACCATGTTTTCTAAGGTTCCCACACCATGTTCTCTAAACTTCTCACACCATGTTCTCTAAAGTTCTCACACCATAGTCTCTAAAGTTCTCACACCATGTTCTCTAAGGTTCTTAAGGCACTACAAAATATATACAGCAACTCATCATATCCAAAGACCGTGGATTGCACTGATCATCCTATCTAGGTGACCCTGCCTATGGCTTGAGTAACAACACACCTAGTTAGGAACAGACATCCAACACCTTTTTCTCTAGGTTATGAATTCATGATTAAGAGCGATTTACCAGGCATGTAGAAAGAGGCGACACATATTCAGTACCCCACTGTTGCTTCATCTATACTAATAATAAATTACAAAGGGGAAAAAATATCCGGGCTGACGCTAGATGCAACAACACGTTCATTCTGGTGTGGTTAGGTTAAGTGGTCAGCTCTCCTCCCCGACCACAGAACATGACCAGTGTACACCAGCCATTAGTACAAGACACAATTGACTTGTATTATGAATTGACAGAAAGTAAAATGGATGATTAATGAATAGAAAAAATGTGTAAGTAAATAAAAGGCGATATAAAGGAAAGAGAAGACAAACAAACGAATGGATGTTACCCTCACGTAAATGATGGTAAAAATAATTTATAAATAATTATAAGATGAGTAGATTAGTAACGTATATAAATGAATATATTAAAAAAAATATGACTTAGTTGATAAATAGATAGATAGTTCAATTGGTAGATGAATAAACGAATAAATATTAGCACAGTGACAGGAGACAGAGGGTGGTAGACAGTGATGATCCCCAGCCCGTTTGTGAGAGCGTCTAGCCTACCTCCTGCCTTCTGAAGGTCACTCGCTCAGACCCTGACCTTCATCACCCGCGTCTGGGACGGGTATCCACTCTCACTACTCTGGTTACAGCTTTTTTCCTCTTGTCGGGGTTGTACAAATGTTTACATCTTGTTGTGGTAAGTGACTCAGCTACCCCCCATCATGGAGAGAGCAAATAGTATAACGCCCCGTCCTAAATTGTTTTTCTAGCGCTGCTAAGCTTCATAGCTGGTATAAAAAGTTGTCCTGCTACGTCACGCAGGATGGGATATAAATAGGCGAGGCTCCCCAGCAGCTGACAGTGAAGTTTCCTCCACCGACACGACACAATGAACGCCAAGGTAGGTTTTGGCGTCTTGTCTTGCACTTAATGACCCCCTGTGCTTATCAAAGTATGCATAACATTTACTATTTTTAACACCAAGGAAATCAAACCCATGCTATTAGACAAACTTAGATAAAGACGCTGCAATTTTAATGCTCACTGACATTCTCGGTTACGTGTATACAAGAATGAGGGAACAGATAATCTCCCCTGTGCTCATCATGAATATGTCAGGAGCCAACGAAACTGTGTTGGTTTAATATGACTTTCAATATTTTAACTTGAGTTCCATTCTCAAAGATGACATTCGGATTACTGTGTATCTCTGGTAACACTCGGGCATGATACAAGGACCTTGTTTCCAGATCCTCCTCCTGCTGGGTGTAGTGGCCGTGGCTGCTGCTGATAGGCGCCCCTCCTTCTCCTACTCAGCTCCTCGGGTAATGCAATATCCTACATTATTCAGTGTCAACATTTATCATTGATTGCTCAGTAATGATAAACTATTGGCCAATAACTCACAGTAACATTTACCACATGGGACATTCCTAAAAGTAAACTGTATGTGAAATAACCACCAGAGTGCATTATTGATCTTCTTCATATATATCAGGCTTCATCTGAGGAGAGCGGTCCTGCTCAGTACAACTTCAATTGGGCCGTCAACGACGACTCCTCAGAGAACGACTTCGGTCACCAGGAGACGCGGGACAACGATAACACCAAGGGGTCGTACTCTGTGCAGCTTCCCGACGGTCGTCTGCAGACTGTGACTTATTACGTGGACGGTGACTCAGGCTACATTGCTGATGTCAAGTACGTCGGAGAGGCTCGCTACCCTGACTCTGATGAAGTCAGGTCCTACACCCCACCCAGACGCCAGTACAATTAAGACTATAACTCGTCCAGCAGAGGACACGTTCCTCGAATTTGTCCCAGACGAAAACACCTGAACTTGCTAAGTAATTTATTTAATTCTTCTCAAATGACAAATATCGTTTCTAGTACAAAAGCTACATGTAATTCTTATTTATTGAAGCTCTTCTTTTATATATGTGAAAAGTGAAAAATAAAATCATAATCATTCAGTACATACATTTTCCTTTCCTTCAAACAACGTAAACAAATATTACACATTTGTATATCTCTATGTTGTGGGTAACCTCGTTAGTGACAAAGTAAAATCAATATGAGATGTTTCTTCTGGCCTCTTTGTCTACCCCTGTCACACTGTTATAGAAACTGGATCAAGTGTTCAAGCGAGAGCAAGACAAATGCAGAATGTAACAGGAAGGAGCTGTAAAAAATGAATCCTGCTCTCTCTCCTCATACACATACAGAAACACCTGATAATATTTTCAATCTCCATACACACTATACAAAGTTACGTGGTCTACTAAATAATCAATAATTTTGCAAAATGAATAAATACTTTAGGATCAAACTACGATAAGCTCAGACTTTGATGCTTTATACACGATATATGAATGGACTGAAAAGAGGACACCATTGTGTATAAAGAAATTAGAGTGAGTCTGGTCGTAACGTAAGTCAAGAAACAGTTGAAATGGGTAACGTTAAGGGAAAAATTCACACAACTATGAACTACAGACCACAAGAGGCTGTAGGATATCCATATGTATTTTACCAAGTACGAAATCCAACGTCAATCAACATAAAATTACGTCGCGGAGTTCGGTCGGTTTCTGAATTTGTCTAAAGATCAGCTGGTGTAGAATGTTGACTGGCTCTTGACAGGTTTGACCAGATGATGAGCAAGCTTGTCTGGTTCATTGACTAGTGCAATCTCCAGGTATAGGTCCTGCAGGTTTTTCCCTCCCCTTCTCCTTCTTCAGGCAGGGTGATTGTCTTTTTGTCTCTGAAGAAGAACATTACCCGTTTACCAAAGGCCAGGTACAATAATTTATAGTCCACTAAGTTTGTTGTCTGTTTTTTTCATTACAATTAAGGAGCTTTCCACTATGTCCAGACCCCAGCTGACTCACCATTCCTTATGTCCCTCTGTTAGTGATGATGGCAACCTTGCCGGTGTAAGGGTCAATTGCCCCAACTTACACAAACAAAAACACCAACATATCACTTGCAGGCCTTCATTAAACAGCTTCTCATGGTACTTAATACACCAAGACCTGTACTCATTAATGTCTGACACGAGATGTTCAGTTTATTGGATAAAAACCCGTCTAAGTGGTCGACCTTGAGTAAAAATTTCTTATAGCGTCGGTAGATACGATTCTCCAGTTCCCAGGAATTTCTTATGTAAACTTCTAGTCGTTTCTCCTACGGGTCTCAGGTTATTGAGTCTAACACTACCTGGGCTTGTTTCACACTTTCCTTTCTGCAGCGATAACCCCTTATGACCAAAACCTCTGAAAAACGGTACAATAGAGTGTTTCTCAGCTTCTACTAAGGATTTATGCAGGAATAAATCAAAGTAATCAACAAGGTTTGCAGATCAACGGGTCATCATAATAGACGATTCCTTTGGTCCCAATGATCTGTATATCTCGTTTATGTCCTTCGTAAACTTGATTGGCCTTCGTAAAACTAAAGAAGAAACTATGAACTAATGTTGAATCTTAAAGCCGAATTTCTATTTACTAACTGTTACACTGGTGTCTCAGAAGGCGTCGGTGCTGGTGTAGTGAAGAAACAAGTCATATCACTCACCACCTTCTCTTAATTCTCGTGTTGACTGGTATAAGAGCCACGAAGGCAATATAAGAAGGCCTCAAGCATCACAAATATTTCTCGATATTCACCTGAAATAATCTGGTGAGCCAAGGTGGTCAAGTACGCAACAGTGAGACCCACGATGGACTCACATACATGGCGTTTACCACAGCTCAACCAGACCAGTTATGGTTATAATTCCCTTCACTGATCACGCCGGCGCCTGAGCTTCACGCATCAGAGAGTTGCTGCAATTCCAGTATATGGACGCTGCTGCAATTTCCTTAACGTTAATTCAGTCTCGTGTTGCTGAGGTTGTTGCAAGAGCCATTCTGATTAGTTGCCAATGGCTTTATCTTCTAAGGGAACCATAATATCAGTTCCACATCTCCACCATCATGCTGTGAAGGTCTCATTCCCTCAATTTATACGACTGAAGGACTACAATGTAATATTAGGAGTTTCCACATTGTTCCCAGTTATAACAAGTGACCGACATTCCATATTTTATTCCTGGTTTTACTTGGGTTAGGTTAGATTAGGTTGGTTGAATTAGGTTAGGTTACATTAGATTAAGTTAGGTTAGGTTAGATTTATGCTGTGGCCCCTAGTCATAAGAGATTATCATTCTAAATTAGTAATTGTTTTTGTGATTCATAGTGAACGACCTTCCTTCCCCCTCTCAAAATACACACACACACACACACACACACACACACACACACACACACACACACACACACACACACACACACACACACACACACACACACACACACTGATCAAGATACACGAGACTTGTTGTGCCCCAGTTTCTGTTCCTCGGTAGAAGTCATTGTGTTGCTGGGGATCACACTGCTGGTGGATGGGAGGAGGTCATAGGTCAAACAGGCCCAAGTACTAATAATCCCCAAGGTAACCATTCGAACTGGGGCCCATTAGGATTGAAATCTAACATGAGAAAGACTTCTTAGAACTGGATCCCATGAAGACTGGGCCACAATCCTCAATGGTGGTCAGGTTGGGGTCTATTAGGATTGTAGTCATCCATCTAAGACCTCCCTGAAGGTGACGACGAAGGCGACGGCGAGGTAGACACACCCACCCATTTCTCCCCCACGACCCTCCAGCCAGTTTTTGCCGCCTTGTCTTGGCTCACCTCTATATCGGTAAGCTCTACTAACTGGGTTACCATCTGGCGGAGAAAGCAGTGAGTGAGTCAGAAAAAAAAACAACACTCGAAATATTCCAAGGAGTATAAACAAATTAGGCGCGTGTCAGTCTTTCATGGGATAGGATCGTGTTAGAAGGTGTTTTTAACCCTACTGATGGGGTGTTAAATGCTTTTATAACCGCAGTTTCATGGGATTAAATCTCAAATTGTCTTAGCCGATGTGTCTACCTGTAGATTAAGGAGAATGTTATGTTTACTTTGTCTTCTCGTGACCGACACTAAATATAGAAGACATTATTATTATTATTATTATTATTATTATTATTATTATTATTATTATTAAAGGCAACAATATCTATCGCCCTTACCAGAGTGACTGAGGAAACTAAGAAGTCAAAAGTCAGTTCCAACATTAACATCAATACGTAATCCTGATATATGTGAACCATTGATGCAAGGAAATTTTATTATGACAGTAGTGGTCTTATAACGTAAGTCTTATTAGTGGAAGAAATACTGTATGTGGTGTTTGTGGTAGTCTGGATTATGCCTTTGGGACCTAGAGGTGGTGATGGTGATGGTAGTGGTGATGGTGATGGTAGTGGTGATGGTGATGGTAGTGGTGATGGTAATGGTGATGACGGTGATAGTGATGGTGATGCTTCATTCAACACTATCATCAGCAAGAACTTTAAGCTTCATCACTATGAGTTACGCTTCACGACCACACCTGAATGGTTACCAGCTTAATAGGCTGAAAGACCTTGTACGGGAAGCTGTTTGTTGTGTTGAGTTCTGTCTGTTTGTTTGTCTAATGTATGTATGTATGTATGTATGTATGTATGTATGTATGTATGTATGTATGTAGGTTGGATTGAAGGGTATCAATATCTCAAAAATAAAACGGAGGAGATAATTTTAGGGGAGACTACACACACACACACACACACACACACACACACACACACACACACACACACACACATACACCGGGGAAAATTTGCTAAAACAATGTATAACTTGCATCAGGTCAGGCTCGTGATAGGTGACCTGCCGGGAAATTAATGACGAAATTGCATCTTAGGCAGAGGCTGAAGGTGGTGTAACCTGTGTGTGTGTGTGTGTGTGTGTGTGTGTGTGTGTGTGTGTGTGTGTGTGTGTGTGTGTGTGTGTGTGTGTGTGTGTGTGTATTCAGGTACATAATACAGCTATGGTAATTGGTGCAGGTATTTTGGATTTGATTTAGAAATATCAATGTAGTTCAATAATTTCAGTTTAAAATACATGTACTGGAATTCCTATATTGTGATGGTGTTATAATGGTCATGTCTTAACCTAGATATGAAAAGAAGTGCATATTTATATTACTTAACACAGTAATGATGGTCTTAACCTAGATAATTATAAACGTAAATGCCCCTATGGATATATTTAACCTAACCTTAATGAGCAGAGGATAAAGTTATGGTAGTCACTATCATACATCAGAGTTAAGGCAACATCATACAACACCATACATCATACAAATTTGATTCATTGTTTACAAAAGCATGTACTGTATATCTCAGTAGACGACCATCTCTGTGTGACAACAATAACAACACAGGGTTTCCTTTGCGTGAGCTGGTTTGAGCCCCGCACACACTTGCGTCACACCTCTCCAGACACACCAGGTTGGGTAGGGTCACCCCGCCCTCACACCCTGCCCTCCTTCTAGGGAATGTAGGCCGCTCGTCTAGTTTATTCCATGCTAAGACACACACACACACAGATACGCCCTACACCCACCGTACATCATCCAATCTATATTTATCTGTTTTTGTGTAAAGAACTTCAACATTACACAGGTGAAGTGATGTTGCTCAGGTAGACAATACAAAATAATTAATCAAACTCAAACAGGTTAAGTATGTCTTTAACACCTTTTTGTTTACATTTAAGATAACGAGAGACAGACAACATAAGGTATGACTCAGTCGAATTCCGCCCAGTGTTCGCTATTACAGGTTAGTTATAATCAGGTGTATTGCTTAATTGACAGGTATGACAATTTGATGCTGTGACCTGTGGAAGCCTTAGAGATGGTCGTTCACCTTTGACATAATATTATAACAAGGGAAGAAACATTACATACTGACTATGAGATATATACGATTAATATAGGTCTGAGGGGACCAAGCCATAATGGATAGGTTAAGTTAAGTTGTACTGTAGCGTTTTAGGACTAGGGCCTATGAGGAACAAGACCTATTAGGGCTGGCAACCAAATGACCTACAACAGGGCAATACTCACCACTCCTGACTTCCCATCACCTCTGATATGCCCACTGGACACTCTTAAAACCTGTCCTTACTTAACTTATTACGCTAACCATAAGAAATAACAAAAGGATTAAATTAAACTACAAAACAACAACTACTACTACCACAACAACAATAGCAACTACTATTAATTTCTCTACAACTATTCTTATCAGGAAATAACATGTAAAAGCACCAGCTCAAACTACACCAACGGCTTGATACATTCCTCACACACATCAACATCCTCGGCACCACAACACAAAGTCAGGCGCGCGGCCATAAACTCGCTACTCCGCCATAATTTTCTATTGACCCTCGTTGTTGCAGAGGCTAAGGGGGAGATACGTCACAGTCATGAATAATAGCACAATGTTAAGACAACGTCGTGCCATATATGGGGTCATGTTTATCGATACAAATATGGTGAGCAATTTGTTAGTAAGGAAGAAAGTTTGATCTTATTCATACGCTACGTAAACACCTCTGTCTGGCTATGACTACAATTATATATTCTACTACTATTATTATTAGTAACAGTAATATATTTATTTGTTTATTTATTTATTCACTATAAGTCTTTCAACGTTGAGTGCGTAATCCAGCTGGATCCCATAATCTGATACCGTTCCGTGGCGGCTCAGGCGTGACTAAGGCACACCACTTATAAGAGAAAACTGAGAGGACGTAATATACCAGAAACCAACCTTGTGGGGAGCCCCACCCAGGCGGGTCTGTGTTGGGCGCGGGAAGGAAAGGTCGTGAGGTGACCTTGTACCTGAGCAGGAAACACTGCCCTGTTGCTCAAGGTAGGGCAAAGAGAGAGAAAGTGAGATAGAAAGAAGGCGAGATAGAGATAGAGATAGAGATAGATTTTTTTTCATAACTGCAAACTGAACCTGGTGGGGTCCGCAACGCCAACATGCTGGGAAAGACTCGTACTGTGCTAAGTGACGTTTTTTTCCTGCGGCGACTCTAAGGTCGGGCAAAAACCTGACCGTGACGCCGCTCACGTTGAGGTATATATAAAGATAGTTCCATGCCAGCCTCACAGTGTACTTCTCGCCACGTGAACACAATGATCGCTAAGGTTTGTTCACCGTCACTTGTCTATAGACTGTAGAGTTACTGTCAGTTTTGGGATTAGACAGAGTTTTTGTATTGTATGTCTGTTTATATAGACGTCCCATAATGGTTTTGTTTTATTTTCTCAGATATAAGTTTTGAATTGAATGTAAACTTTGAATGAACTCCCAAGACGTCTTTCAGAAGTTTCAATAGCTCAAAATATCTAAGAATCTAATAAAAAATACAAATAAATTGGCGTAGGATATGTATGTTATTCATTTAATTAGTTATCAGTTTACTTATCCGCTATTTCGTTTCCCCATCACGTGCAGCTGTTAGTAGTGCTGGGGGTGGTGGCCGCGGCTACTGGTGACAGGCGCCCCTCATTCTCCTACGGTGCCCCTGAGGTGAGAAGACGCACACCCCACCACTTCTCTTTTATGTTTACATAATTAACTATGGAAGACATTGTCAATATGATAAAAACAAATGTGTCTTTACTTTTCATGTTTATTTAATATATGTACGCTGAAGTGGTGTGAGTATAAGTAAGTTAACATAAGAACTGTTGTTTAAACTTTTCCATATTTAGACTAATTATTTATATAAAACACACAGTTCTCCTCCGAAGAGTCTTTTGAGTCTTATGAGTCTAGTGAGGCTCAGTACAACTTCAACTACGCCGTGAAGCACGACCCCTCCGGCAACGACTTCGGGCACCAAGAGTCTCGTGATGGTGACAACACCAAGGGGTCGTACTACGTGCACCTTCCCGACGGTCGTCTCCAGACTGTGACTTATTACGTGGACGGTGACTCAGGCTACGTGGCTGAAGTCAGCTACCAGGGTGAGGCTCGCTACCCCGACTCATACGAGTCCTTTGAATCCTTTGAGTCCAGGGAGGCTCCCCGCTACGCCCCTCCCAGGCCAACCTACGGGTAGTCAAACTGACTTACAGAGATAACGCGGCTGTGCTGTAGTGAACTACTCATCCTCCAAAGCTTATATTATATTGTACATATCTTTATTGAGAATATATTATGCAAATATAAATATATGTATTCATATTTATCTAAAATAAATTAAATCATTGAAACAGAACTTTAATGTGTATGTACTTCCTGTATCATGACATGTTTAACAGCTGGACGAGACAGAGGCCGTCCACTGGCACGTGATGGTGAGAAGAGAACCTGGAACATAAGCCCAGCAAAACTAATAATAATCCACCATTTTATATCCACCTCGGGACCTGTAGTATGTTGACATAAATTATCAAGTTGAACACACGACTGTATACTGTATAGTTTAGCATGAGGGATATATACTTACAGCTTTCAATACCAGCAGTACAATGTATATCCATGATGTGTACAAGACGACTCTAGGGTGTGGTGGTGTTGTGGTATGTGATGTGTTACCTGGTGTTGTGTTACCTGGTGGTGTTGTGTGTTACCTGGTATTATAATGTGTTACCTGGTGTTGATGTGCGTTACCTAGTGTTGTGTTACCTGGTGTTGTGTCGTAACATGTTGTGTAATGGGTTGCTTCTTTAGTGTAGATAAACGTCCACTAATACTCTACCGTCTACCATGAGTGTTGTAGCGACGGACTAGTAAAGATGACCACATTCTCCACAGCACACACAGAGAGAGAGAGAGAGAGAGAGAGAGAGAGAGAGAGAGAGAGAGAGAAGGAGAGTAATTATACGCCTCAGGATATATAATTAAGTTTTAACTACCAAGAGTGTTATCTGAATACCTTGTGATCTTGTGATGATGAGGGAAGGATGAAAATTTCTCTCAGTTAATTAGTCAGTTAGTCATTCAGTCAGACGGTCGATTTATTAGTCTGTTAGTTTCCTTCTCTATCTCCTCTTTTTCTGTCCGTCTCTCGTCTACATCCCTCTTGTCCCTCTTTCTCTATCTCTCCATCTCCAGCTATCCGTCTCTCCTTCCCTCTTTCCCTCTTTCAGCTTCTCTCTCTTCTCCCTCTCCTTTCCTTCTGATTATCTCTCGTCTGTCTTCATTTTTTCCTTCTCCCTGTCTGTCTCCCTCTTATATCTTCTCTCTCTATCATTATCCCCCGTTCTCTGTCATTTTCTCTCCATTCCTTCTGTCCATCTTTCGTCTGCCTCTCACTTCTCCCTCCCTCTCCTCCTATCCTCCTCTCCCCCTCTTTCTATCTCCTATTCTCTCTATCTCCATCCTCCCTCTCCCTGTCACTTTATCTATCCTTCTCTCTCCATTCCTTCTGTCTATCTCTTGTCTGCCTTTCACTTCTCCCTCCCTCCCCCCTCCTCTTCCTCTTCCTCTCCCCTCTCCCATATGACATAACCCAACCAAAAGATCATCAGGTCCTCTTGATTAGGTAATTCACATAAGCCCAGGAATATCATATCAGGTCATGTGTGACGAGACGACTGAACCCAGAGTCCAGGTCACTTTCCCACGTCTGCACCCAACTTGACCCAGCAACATGTGGTAACTGGTCCAATGGGCCCCCACTCCCGATAGGTTTCAGTCTTGACAGGCCCCAATTTAAGCTAATATAAGATAGTCTAATTTAATCTTACCTAATATGCCCTAACTTAAGTTAACCTAACATAAACTAATCTAACTTAATCTAACCTCTAACAAACCCCAACCTACCATTTCCCAACCTAAGCTATCCTAATCAAACCTAATATAACCTTAATTAACCTAATCTAAGCAATAGCTAACCTGACTTATTCTAACCGTAACAATAACAAACCAAACTTAACCTAAGGTAAAATTCGGGTTCGGTTCCGCTGATTTATGTGGCCATGAATAGGTCACTGAACTCCTCGTAAACACACGAATCTGGCAACCCGGTTCTGACCTTAAAGTAAAAGTTTTCTTGTGTATGGGAAAGAGAGAGAGAGAGAGAGAGAGAGAGAGAGAGAGAGAGAGAGAGAGAGAGAGAACCCAGGATATGAGACACAACCCAAAGCCTTCACCACACAAACAACACCCACACATCACCACAACACCCTCACCACAGACACAACACCCACACAACACCTTCACCTCACCACACAAGGGTCGTTCCTCTCATCTCACCACACAAGGGTCGTGCCTCTCACTTCACCACACAAGGGCCGTGCCTCACCACCTTATCGCTACCCCTTGAGGAAAAACTCACCTGGCGGCTTCACTGTCAATAATAATTAGTAGGTAAGTCCTTCATACGCCATTGACTTAATAATAAAGGGTGTTAAGTCTTTTCACTCTCAAGGGACTTTGATTATCTTAATATACCTTCGGTGGATCGCCCTGTAATTAGTGTAGCCTAAGGGGCGACATTATCGTTATCGTAAGCAGAATCAGTGACTTTATTATGAAATATGAATACAAATACATATTTATCTCTGAAGTACAGGAGTAATAATTTGTCTCTGGTGGTGTGTCATTAAGGTATCTGAAACGAGACGTGAAGAGAAGTGTAGCCAAAACATTTTCACTTGTTCAAATACACAATGCTATGGTGGTGGTGCTGTAGCCTAGACGTGGGTGGAAATGTGTCTAAAAACTACTTAACCGAGAGCAAGTTATGGAAAATAATCTAAAATCTTCTCCAGTAATATGAAGAGGTTAAGTAACTATCAAAAACTCACCCTCAGGCAACGACTTCGGTCACCAGGAGTCTCATGGTGACATCAAGGGGTCGTACTACGTGCAGCTTCCCGACGGTAATCTTCAGACTGTACCTTACTACGTGAACGGTGACTCGGAAAAAAAAAACATTGCAAACTGATTGAAGGTTTCGTGTACCATTCAAGACTGGACTTAATACTGACTCAAAACACCTCCAGGGTTAATTAAATCTGATAAGAAAACTATGTATTTATCGCAATTAAAAGTATTAGTTGATGTTAGGGGACAAAACACAAAGGCTTAACACACCACGCCCTTCACCACCACGAACAACACCAAAATAAACAAACATTTACAAAAAAAGTAAAACATTAACAAAAAAAATAAATCCAATTCTCTAACTCTGATTTGTTTTATTTCAATCTGTTTTATATATAGGTTTTATTTCATATACAAGTCGGGTATATTGTGAAACCTCTGCAGTAAGTGGTAAGGGTTAGAGCTGTGTGTTATTGTACTCTCCAACACGTAACTTTATAACCTAACCTAACCTAAGGCAACGAAAGATATGTATGCTGCTCTCTCTCTCTCTCTCTCTCTCTCACCCTGATGGCAAACCTTTACTTCATTTTCATAATAGAAAAAAAGTGAAACCTCTATTCAACGGCCCAAAAGGAGAGGAAAGTCCATTATATCGAGGGTCCGTTAAATGCAAAACCTCCTTCTAACGGATTATATGTAGAAATCCATTATATAGAGGTTTTACTACACCAGAAAAACAACACGAGAGGAATTAAGTTGCTTTAGGCCACCGAGAGAGGGCTGACCCAAAGCTGTTTTTTGTGTTGGGTTAAAAATGTTCTATTCACTAATATTTAATGAGGGTGTTGTGTACTGGTCTTACCCCACCTCCTTCACTTAACATACGAGAGAGAGAGAGAGAGAGAGAGTCTTATGTATAGGTTATGTAGTGTGTGTGTGTGTGTGTGTGTGTGTGTGTGTTAGTGTTGGTATTTTGATTACAGTGTGATGAACGGATTCTAATTGTGTATGTGTGTGTGTGTGTGTGTGTGGAGAGAGAGAGAGAGAGAGAGAGGTTAGACCAACACTCAGTACATGCACCAACACTGCCCTCTCGTAACCTCGCTTTATACTTAAAGGATCTCAGGTCTGAGTCGTGCCCTTTGACCAGTGACCAACACAGGTGAGGGTGGTGGAGGGTTGACAGTGATGGAGAGGCTGATGGTGGAGGGAGTGATGGTGGTGGAGATGGAGGGGTGATGGTGGAGGATGGATGATGAAAGTAGTGGAAAATGGATGATGAAGGTGGGAGGAGGGAATGATGAAAGGAGAGGGTCACCCAAATTCCAGCTGGGTCATAAGCTCACACCATCAGTTTAGGAAGGTGTTAAGTTAACGATATCACACACACCTGAGTTTTTCCCACCTGGAGCGAGCACCTGTTGTTACCTAATGAGGAGGTGGGCGTGTCCCTCTGTGTGTAATGTATCTTTTTTTCTCGCTTTTTCTTCTTATTGTTACTTATTTGTAGTGAGGTTTTCTTGTTATTTAATTGGATTTTTATTTTATTACATTAATACACACAAAAAATCTGTATGATAGTTAAAATAGACAGTTTTGTAATGAAAGAAATCAATCTAGTCATTTTTGATCGAATTTGCTGTTTTGTTCCTATAGATGCCTACACTAAATTATACCTAAAGAGATGTGAATAAAAAATAAAATGACTCCCTGGTACAAATTATGGCTAAAATGGTGAACAAAATTACAATAGGATTCCTAAGTTACTTAAAATTTGGTTATTTTGGTTTGGTAAAATAAGCCCCGCCTACATGCCCTATTATGATTGGCTGGGTCGAGCTGCCCACGGGTGCCACGGTATCTAGTTCACCTGACCTCAGTTGTTAATCAGGTGGACGGCAGGAGGGGCGTGGTGAGAAGTGTTTAACCCCGAGTATTGCAGTTGTGGCCTCCGCCGACCTCACTTGGCTTTTCGTTTTCTTTTAAGTTTATTCTTATATTTCTGATTTAGGTTTGTTCTTTTTCTAAACACTTTTCTCTACCATTGGGTATAATAATATATTTACTTCAACATATCACATCACAAAGTCCCTATAAGGGGTATCGTCTTCTCTTCCTCTGTGTACATCCCCGTGGACACAAGACGTCATTAGCTGAAGTGAGTTTTGATCCCAACATTATACAACACACAAGCGGGTTGGCCAGGAAATCCCAATGTTCCTTAGTCCTTTTGGGCGCCGATACTAATGAAAATATTGCTTGGCAGGTTAAGAGGTTAGGTTAGGTTGGCGCCTATTAGAACTGGCCCCAAATAGGACTTAAGCCTATTTGATATGAAATTCTTTTTAGGCGAAGACACGACTAACATACACACACACTATACTGAGGTGAAAGATAGTCCAGATCAAGTCTTGTGCTTGATAAGGTGTGAAAGTCGAGGGTCTGCGTGACGCCTGTGGGAAGGGGAGGATAAATATCTTGGAATAATTTGGAGTTGATCTATATATCGAGGTCTTCTCTTAGATAAGATACATTTTTATCATATTATCAAGTATTTTTAGGTGTTTATATATTTCTATTTACTTGTACTCCTCTCCTAATTTTGTGTGGGGTTAATGCAAGGCGACAGAAATTAGAGGTGGTGCGTGGGACTGAGTAGTACAAAACAGGTGCATCATGCCAAGGTGATGGAGTAACCCTTCTAATTACTTCATGTTAAGACCCTGGAGACCAACACACCTATCATGGCCTTCTCTACCATGACAGGACAAAGTTTACAAACATAAAATGATATAAACTTTTGAACACGTGAAGAGATAATAAATATTGGCCTTAGAGAAGGTGTTTGTAGAATGAGTAACCCAACACCCCACCACATGTTTAAAGGCCACAGTGACCTTCATAACCTTGACCCCACATGTCGACACACACACACACACACGAGCGCTCAACACCTGCACAGTTACCTCCAACGCACCACACTACTTGCATATAAAAACTTGACATTCCCAGTTCAGTTATTTCTTCACTGGGGTGGCGTCATACAGGGCAAACATATTAGACTGTTTGTGTTTGATATAAGTTTTTGGTGTGCTTTAGGGCTGTGTTATGTGGCAATACCTTGTGCACTTACAGGATTTTGAGTTGCAAATTTTGAGTTGTGTGATACTGAAGACGTGGTGTTGTTGTTCTTATTGTATTGTATTTACTGTATTCTATATTGTATAAACTTACACTATCGTAATGTTAATTCATGATGTATATTTCATCCCAGGTGTTGACAATAGACTACCTAAACCTCTCTCAGGTAAGAACAGGTGTTAAGGCGAGTCCTGCCGCGTCTCCTCCAGGTAAACACAGGTATAAGAGGTGTTGAGGTGTGTCCTGCCGCGTCTCCCTCAGGTACATCACCCACAACAACCACTTACTGAAGTCAGTGAAACTTTGACGTCATAGGCCAATATTTACATTTATTGTAACCATGACTTTGAGCTGAGAGAGAGAGAGAGAGAGAGAGAGAGAGAGAGAGAGAGAGAGAGAGAGAGAGAGAAATCCTTAATATGCGTTAGTAACAGTAACACACACACACACACACACACACACACACACACACACACACACACTTAACCCCTTGAGTACTGTGATTTAACCCCTTAAGTATGGTGAACTAATCCTTGAGTTACAATTGGTTAATCAAACTGTTAACTCACCGTACTCAAGAGGTTAAATCACCCTACCCAATGGGTTAAATCACCGTCCTCAAGTGGTTACTAAAAGGATTTAATCGTCATACTTAAGGGGTTAAATCACCGTACTCCAGGGGTTAAATCACCATACTCAAGGGGTTAAACCACCATACATCAGAGTTAAAATTCCACCGACGTTATCATAAACTTTGTATCAAGATCACTCGTATCAAATTACTCAACTTTCTATCAGCTTAAACCTCGAGTGTAAGCTTTAATTACAGTCATTCATATCCGGTTGACCTCTCCAGAAGGATATGATGTCAAAGGTCAAGTAACTTATCATCCTTATCAACAGTGTCAGAAATAATTAGATCAAATATTATCGTATTATGTTACTTTACGACAGGGAGTCAGACAAAGGGTCGAAGGTTAACTTTTACTTCCATATACAGATAATCAGGTTTTTATTTGGCTTTATAATCATTAATATCGAATTACATTGCCAACAGTAGCAAGACATGACCCCCAAGAGGTTGACTTTCTACCATAGTGAGTCAGATCCGTAATTTACCCAGTGTGAGGTGATGAAAAGTGTTCTGATTATTTGAGTCAAGTCAAAATGGATCACATGTTTTTATTATTAAGTTTTGATTGTGTATAGATACGTAACCCTTTCCCTCCTTCCTACCTACACACAAACATACCTTCTCTTACATGCCTTTTCTCACTACCTCCTGTGCGTAAACGTCAAAAGTTATTTTTGTCACCTTTATGCATCAACAGGTAAATTATCTCCATAAGATAGTGAAGAGGCTGAGAGTCGAGATGGCATCAATATTGTAAGGATCAAGAGGGTAGGTGACGCCCCTCAGTTATCTTCCTGCTACCCGTGTTGACCTTCATCACCCTGTAACCTAGACTGAGTCGACACTATCAATGGAGAGTGGTAAGGGGGGAGTGGTGAGGAGGGAGTGGTGAGGAGGGAGTGTGAGGGGGGGAGTGGTGAGGAGGGAGTGGTGAGGAGGGAGTGATGTAGAGGGAGTGGTGAGGAGGGAGTGGTGAGGAAGGGGTGATGAGGAAGGAAGGATGGTGTGGAGGGAAAGGACAGTATATATATACAGTCATAGTTACAGTTTTCATTTTAATCTTACCTTGTGTTATGATACTCAGAACGATTCATTTTCCTTACTGATTGTCTGAATGTCATTTTCACTCTTAACTAAGATCACACAACTACTTCACAATAAAGAAACACAACTTATGTAACTCAAGTGTTTCAAAATATCTCTTCCGTGTAATTTCACTGTTTGAGGATAGTTTTCCACACCTCACCACCCTAACAACACACACATAGTACTGCACCCTGTAGGTTCTGTGGTCTTCGCAGTGTTCGAAGACTGACCGTGAATCCGTTCTTGAAGTTTGTTTACATCTTGTGAACTTTTTACAATAAGATGATTCTAAAAACATGATTCCATTTTGTATTTATTGTATGTTTTTAATTCCATTTACTTTATTGATATAAAACTCTTGTCTATACGTTAGTCTGGTAAGGTCTAACATAATGAAGCTTCGGATTAATGAACTTTCGAACAAATGATATTGTACTTCGGGTAAATGAGACACTGGAACTTAAAGCAGTTTACCTTCGCAGTTATCAATCACTTCCAATTTTCTCTCAGGCTTAAGTCTTACAGTGCTAGTAAGTTTCACCCCTTAAGTCTCATTGTTTTCTACATCGTCGTCCCATTGTGGCTGATACGAGTAAGTATGAACTTGAACACGAAGCAGCTACTCTAATCAAGTATTGACCATCAACAAAGCCATTTATACAAACCTCCTTATCATTCAATTCCTACCATTCACATTACCCTTTGACAACCTCACTCTCTATATCAATGCTTCTCCTAACCTACAGTTTCATATAGACTATAAAAAACTCCTATATTGGTCATTATAGGATTCCTCTCTGAAATGACATTTTCGTGAGGAGACTTGGCAGATCAAGAACTAGTAGCCACGCCAACCATCACAACACCCATAACCACACCCACAACCCACAACCCACACCCACACCCACAACCCACAACCCACACGGTCACACCCACACTTAGACCTGGAGGATGACAACAGGATAATATTGCCTTCATCTGTCTCAACGTGATACATGGTCAGTGTGTTTGACAGCGACCGGTGGAGGATTTATGTTATTATTATGAGTGGTAAGTTCCAGCTATAATGTGAGGTCCCCAAATAAGGTGAACGGTGACGAATGGGCCAAGAAGTGTGTTTGTGTCTTGTATTATGGGAGGAATTTGATTTAGTCTTTTTCCTTCACTCCTCCTTCCTTATCGTTCCATTCTCACCCCTCACTACTCACCACTCCTTCCTCACCACCCCTCCTCACCCTCCCTCCTAACCCCTCCCTCCTCACTACTCCCTCCTCACCCCTCATTACTCACCCCTCCCTCCTTAACACATCTTACTTCACCTCACCTTCACACTCGTCACAACTTACTGATCTGTGTCAGATAACACTAAGTTTCCAAACCAAATTTGACGAAAAAAAAAAGTATATCATCTGACTTTGATCGATGTTAAGGCGGGTTTGCTTTTGATACTTGCAATAATTTCCCAGATAGTATTAGCAATCATTTAACTGGTATATATTAAGGAATTACCTGGAGAATTTAGAATTTTCACCAGAGTTTAGATCACCTGAATATTAACCACTCTAATACTGTTATATGGGAGGATGAGGTTAGATTACGTTTGGTTAGGTTAGGTTAGCGTTAGGTTGGTTAATCTTTAGGTGAAATAAGCTGGGATGGAGATTCTTCAGGTGATCTAATTAAGCTTATTATAAGATGGTAATTTTTCATTCTATCTCCCTCCTGTCCCTTGATAAATGATACATTTGTGTTAGTTTACGCAATCTCTCTCTCTCTCTCTCTCTCTCTCTCTCTCTCTCTCTCTCTCTCTCTCTCTCTACATGAATAATAAAGTAGAAACAGTTAAACAAAAAAGGTCTTTTATGCCTAGCATATCTATGAGCCAACTCTACCTTACAAGACAGGTAATATAAGGTGTTTCTGTAGGCACCTATGGGCTAGGAATCTCACCTGGTAAATTAGATGGATTACCTTGATTGTATATATAGTAAAAGTGACCCTAGACTTGAATGCAATGTAATACAATATCATGTAATGTAATTCTAGCTTTAAGTGTACTATTATTTGTCAGTGTAATATGTAAACGTCATTAGTTTGTAATATTGTAATTTTAAATGTAATATCAGCACTGAGGTGTAATACCAGCATTTAATTTAATATGTACTAACCTTTTCTTTACCTAAAAAGTAATAAATTGGTGTATCTTAAATATAACCTAACCTAACCTGACCTAACCTAACCTAACCAGTTGATTATAATTAAGTTTGGTAATACATTTAAGGTAATGGCGTCTAGTCAGTATTTCTTGCCTCTGCGTCTCAGTTTGTGTAAGAAGTCGTTTCATTACGTCACACATCCTGGCGGTATACAGTATATAAAGGAAAGCTGCCTTCCTTCCCCACCAGTGAAGCTCCTGAGGCAACAACACCATGATCGCAAAGGTAGAGAGAGAGAGAGAGAGAGAGAGAGAGAGAGAGAGAGAGAGAGAGAGAGAGAGACTATAATATATTATGTGTACCGAGAGGCGTTGAATCACACAGGTCCTCCTTCGACAGGTATTAGTAGTGCTGGGTGTGGTGGCCGCGGCTACTGCTGACAGACGTCCATCCTTCTCCTACGGTGCCCCTCGGGTGAGTCCTACCCCACACGCTCTCAACCTGAAGTAGTTTAAAGGTATTTTAATTAAATGTGAAATAAAAGGATTTCTTCTGAAGTGTGTTTGAATATTTGTCTACGTCACATTTGTGTTGTTTACCCAGTACAGTAATTACCTTCATGTTTATATTTCTTGTACCTGCAGGCTTATTCTTCTGAGGAGTCTTTTGAGTCTTACGAGTCTGGTGAGGCTCAGTACAACTTCAACTACGCCGTGAAGCACGACCCCTCCGGCAACGACTTCGGTCACCAGGAGACTCGTGATGGTGACGACACCCAGGGGTCGTACTACGTGCAGCTTCCCGACGGTCGTCTGCAGACTGTGAATTACTTCGTGGACGGTGACTCAGGCTACATTGCTGATGTCAAGTACGACGGAGAGGCTCGCTACCCCGACTCATACGAGTCCTTTGAGTCCTTCGAGTCCCGGGAGGCTCCCCGCTACGCCCCTCCCAGGCGTGTGTACGGCTAGACAAGTATGCCACAGTAATGTGAGAAGGATGATGCATGCTGCTAATATTTGTATCACCTGCTGGTAGAAAACCTTAACTTATTCTCCTGTATTTATTTTAAGTTAATAAAACCCAAGTAGACTGACATACAGAACTCGTTTTGTTATTCCACTTTGTATCATAAACTAAATCATGTATGAAAACTATACTAATACAAGGAACGCTCACGTGACTCACAAGTATCACAGACTTAACCACACACACACACACACACACACACACACACCCACACACCTGAGCAATAAATAAGGTCAACAGTAGCCCCGTTTGTTTGTCTGCCAAACAAAGTCGATTAAAACAACACAAATCGGCCTATATTTTAGCGGTCTTGGACTTAACACACAGCGGGTCACGACGAACTATCTCGTGGTCTTCAATTTACTGATAAAAAGATCCAATTTTCAACCAGTTCTGAAGAAAAAAACATTCGTCCCTTCTCTTCCGCACTCCGCCTCTATTCTCAAGTACCTCACAGCTCATAGTCCCAACTCACACATAAGACCAAATTAAGTTACGTCACAAGAAATGTCTGGGCAACGGGCAGCTGCTAATCTTCAGTCACTAATATATATAATTCATGATCAGATAAATGTGTCCTTATCGTAGAGATTTGTTATTGGGTAACCATTATAAGTATGTGTGTGTGTGTGTGTGTGTGTGTGTGTGTGTGTGTGTGTGTTACCCTGTGTATATAACTTATTAATCAATTATACACAGACAACAGCCAATCATTAAGGCTATATACCCGTGAACTCAAATAGTTATCATTGAGGTACACACACACACACACACACACACACACACACACACACACACACACACACACACACACACAGGTGAGACAACATTACAAAAAGACTTTAGCCACGCCCCCTTCCTATCTACGTCGCTTACAACTAAGTTAATGACGTTTATAGGCTAAGACCACACCTGGGTTTTAAGAGGAAAAGAAACACCCAGTCCCATGCTGATGTGGCCTTGTTAACATGTAGTCTTTAATCATGACTACACTCCTTTAGATGAACAAACAATTATGTGATGTTAAATACCTGATACTTTCCCCAGGTGTATTGTGGTTACCGTATGAATATTATCCACAGGTGAGTGAACCAATCATCACGTACCAGGTATTAATTGTTTTTTCATAGACGTGTGTAATCAACGTCTTTGCTTAACGATGGATGCACGTAAGGAGAATGATCTGTATGTCGGAATGTCCAGCTATGTACACCTGCTTTGTCTGTGTGAATATTTATGTAGTCATATTTCTCGTAATCATGATGAGTCGCCTGTTTTAAATCTAATTATGAAGAACGTGTTGGAATTTGTTCTCTCAGGTAAGGTCTGGTATGTGAGTGAGCGTTCGCCGACCTTGTATGACCTTTTTAGAGTGACCACAACACTGAAAATATCGAGGTCGTGTAAAAGACAAAACATATTAAGTACGTGTTATACATTGTAACATTTTTAGTCCAGTTGACAAGAAAAAAAAACCACTTCTCTACCCAGCTGTTTCCTTTTATGTCTTTCTCAAAACAATTCTTACGTTTTCTCTTCCTTTATTTCTCCTTTATAGTTATCAGTTCTTTGTTTCCTCTCTTGTTATTCTCATTTCTCCTATGCATCTCAATCATATTTTATTCATTGTCTTTCTGTGGTTCTGTCGTCATGTAAAGTCTAACCCTCTCTTTACTTAACACATAGGTTCTGAAGTCTTACCGTGTTAGCATGTGCGGTAATGCAACACCAGTGAGTATATCTTATCTTACTATCATGAAATATAGTCGACCAAGGTATTTCAGGTCATATGGTTCACAGTCTTGATAAACCTCAGTTAAACTTGGCTATGAAAACTGGACCCGCTGGGACTGGGGTCTATTAGGATTTGGGCTTAATAGACTGGGGCTTATTAGAGCTTAGGCCTATTAGAATTCTAGCCTATAGGATTCATAACCATTAGCATTGAGCACTATTAGCACTAGGGCCTATTAGGACTTGGCCCTATTAGAGCTTTTAGGCCTATTAGAATTTTGGTCTATACGATTCAGAGCCACTAGGATTTGGGTTTGTGAGAACTGAAGCCACTTTCGACTCCGGTTCACTTCCCATCTCAGTAATACAACACGGGCCTCTGAACCTCACTGTCTCAACACACTATCAGCCACGGCATCTCTCTTCACTCACTGCTTACCAGACTGGGAACTCATTCACACATCAACATGATATGATATATATAGTTGTTTGTCTAGTCAACACAATTCTTACCTACCTTCACCTGACCTCTGTGTGTGTGTGTGTGTGTGTGTGTGTGTGTGTGTGTGTGTGTGTGTGTGTGTGTATGTGTGTGTGTGACACCCTAACCGGATTACTGTTTAAATTAATGCACAAAACATCCAACAGTCTACAAGTGGTCTAGGTTAGGTTAGGTTAAATAATAAAGTCATATTGTTTATCTGTTTGTGTACCACGACTTGTGTTTATAATCTTCGTGTGTTGTATGATGTGTAAACAATTGTATTCTATCAAGAGTTCAGATCGATTCACATTTTATATCCCAGCTGCAAATATCATAAATTACAAGCAAGCAAAACAAACTTCAAGTGCAATTTATTATTTCTGTCAAATGTCTAACGTATAATCCACAGATGTCAGGTCAAGAGAATAGCTGTCTGAACTTTTAGAGTCAATCACGTGACCTCATCAACTGCCTGGGGCTCCCGTGTTCGTAATTAACAAACTGCTGAGGGACAAAAACAGCACCTTGCAGGATGTCGGTATTGTGAAGTGATTGTGTGTAGTAGCAGAGGGTGTGGCGTGGGTTGACTTGTTGATACCTGGTATATCTTTATTAAAGCTACAAAAGAAGTCAAATTCATAGGATACTTTATATTTAAATGGTTTTGAATTCCTGCACCATCACTTAATGTTGTGTTTTTTCCTGATGAATTCACGAGGAGAGACTGAGGTGGTGTGAGGCCAACGTGACGCATCTGTATTTACATTATCAGTTAAAGGATGTTCATGGCAACAATGACATTAGCTTTAAGTGAGGGTATGTGTGTGTGTGTGTGCAGCATTAACCCAGGGACTCCACAAAAGATGTTAGAGATGACCCCATACACACCCTCAACACACAGGAAATACTTATCGGGTGAGAGTGATTGATCCAACACTAATTCTACAGCTGTCTGTTGCGTGTCAGGTAGAATTCTTTTCATACTTTCTGCTTCACTGACCTGGTTCCTCAGTATGGTGGTGACTTGAGTTTTTCTAGACTTGACCTCCATAAACCCAAGGGTGTAGACCACTTGAAAATTGTGGATAGGTGTATTTTTTGCATTTGGGATCATTTTTAAACAAACTCTCAATGTTTAGGAAATTTCTTGGCTTGAAAATTACTCTGGGAGAATAACAGGGGTGACCAAGATGTTGTATGGAGTGTGTCAGTAGGGGGGTGTATGAGGAGTCCACTCAGAGAACAGGCTGAGGGCGTGGCAGAATAAGTCTCTCTGTAAGCAAGACGGGATGTTTAAATAGCTGCCTACAGCATCTGGATTATTATTTTCGATTCAACTTGCCTCAGGATTCTCTAAGTCTTAGATGTTAAATTTTCCAAATAACTTATAATTTAAGAAAACATCGAAATTGAAGACTTCATATATGAACCAAAATGATTCACAAAATAAACTTAGACTTTACTAAAACTAAATACTTTCTTTCAGTTACACTCAGGAGACAATATTAGTCTACGAGTCCTGAGAATCTGACCAAGAGTACAAGGAGTATTGGTCACTGATTCACAAAATATATGACCTTAAATAATATAATCTTCCTTGACAGAGAATGTGGGTCCCATAGGCATGAATGACACACACACACACACACACACACACACACACACACACACTCCCACACTCCCACAATTTCAACATTAAACTGGATGAAGAAAACTGACCACCAGGCATCGCCCTTTTTACCAATACACCTGTTGGAGAGTCAAGGTCAGGGAACGCCCGGTAAGCGCTCGTTCTCCAGGTATGTGCCAAGAACCAGCAAAAACTTGACCTTACAATGGTAGTTAGCCCGAGGATGACTGGTGTTGAGGTGGAGGAGGAGGTGGTGAGAGATGAGGTATATATATAGCAGATAGTGAAGACATGGAGGTACACAGTTCACGTATTACCTGATCAACATGAACGCTAAGGTGAGCCTCCGTCTGGTTATACTGGGCTTGTGGTATATCTTGTTATACTCTGCCAGGGATTACATGTGGCTTATATACTTTGTTATATACGTCTAGAGATTGTATATACTAGTATGATTGGTTATACTCTGGTAAGGATTGTATGTACTTGTATACCTTATTATTTAGTGGTATATTTGGTTATACAATGCCAAGAGTTGAATATACTGGTTTGTTTGGGTTATACTAAGCGAGGTGAAGGATATATCTATGTTATACTCCACTAGAGATCGAGTATACTAGTACGACTGTTGGTATGTTGTTGAATAAACTTGTATGATAGGTTTGGTACTGGTATGACTAGTAGTAATATCCTGTGTTGTGCTTCTTGTGCGTAGATGATCCCCAGCCTAGAAGATGAACTTGTTTTTACCTTATTATCATCACGAGATAATTATTGTCAAGTTGAACGTGTTAAAATGACACAGCCAGAACAGATAGATGAAGCTAAAGGTAAGGTCACTCATGTTGTTATTTTAACTGTTAGATGATATGTGGGGATGGCTCGTGTGTCTCTTATCGGAATCAATGTTTCAGATCCTCTTCCTGCTGGGTGTGGTGACCCTGGTTGCTGCTGATAGGCGCCCCCGTCCCTCCTACTCAGCTCCTCGGGTAAGTTCTGATTCCCTGATGTATGATGACACGAATTTTAGATTATATCAAGTTTGTCTATGATCTCAATGTATCACATACAACTCAGGTCTTAAGGTTACTGTTAGTTTAACACACTCGACAACGATAATTGATTATTTGGTTGAGGTGACATGGGAACACCTTCTCAGCCTCGTTACAAAAATAGAAATTCAAACATCGTGATGCCAGTCAAGTGCTTCATAGATATTGATGTTTATTTATCAATCGTTCTTTACTTCTTCAGGACTTCTCAGAGGAATCGTATGAGTCAAGTGAGGCTCAGTACAACTTCAACTGGGCCGTCGACCACGACCCTTCAAGCAATGAGTTCGGTCACCAGGAGACCCGCGACGGTGACGACACCCAGGGGTCGTACTACGTGCAGCTTCCCGACGGTCGTCGTCAGACTGTGACGTTCTACGTGGACGGTGACTCAGGCTACCTGGCCGATGTCAAATACGACGGAGAGGCTCGCTATTCTGACGAATCTTCCTCCTTCGAATCCTTCGAGTACGCTCCCCGCAGGCCAGTGTACGGCTAGTCCTCCTGCCTCGCCGTACAAGCTGCTGTCCGTGTCTTAAGTACACGGTTCTCTTCCACGTCATCTTGATCTCCAGATCATAAATAAACTTGGAAGTTTTCTTACCTCTACAAATATGTCCAGGAATCTACTCGTATATCCCTGTACGACCTTTCGTCTCTTTATTCCACCCAGTCACTATGACTGTATTAATCTATTTATTGAATCAATATCTTATTGTGATTATTTATTCTAAATTCAATCTATTTTGAGAATATAATTAAATATATTTACTTGATAAATGTGTTTGGAGACCTTTTAACCCTTCACGTCAAAAGATGTCTTGGTGGTAAACACTGGCTGGGGCAAATACAGACAGACAGACAGACAGACAGACAGACAGAACATGAACTAAACAAAATAAAGACAAAATTACCTGTAACCAAATATCGAACAAGAAACGGTCATGGCACAAGGCGGTGTCCAGGTGACCTTTTACCTGGTCAGCGTGAGAGAGAGCGTCTGACTCAAGCACGTTCTCTCTGGTGGGTGTTTGGACACTGGCCGACAATCCGTTTTCTATTATGCTTGGTTGTTTGATTGTAAATTATCCATTCTCTTTTATTCTATGCTTGAATGTTGGTAAAAAAAACAGTTTTCTTTAATTTGTACTCGAAGTTTAGTCATTGATCCGTTTTCTCTCACCAATTCTTAATAGTTGGGCTTCGAATCGTTTTCTTTCATCAACATGTGAGGTATTAGCATCCCATTTTCTCTATTACCTCTTCAACATAAGGCAGGAACCTGTTTCCTTTGGGTGTGGTATATATTATTTTCTTAACCCACTTCCCATTTTCTTTATCGTTTCAACACTGACTCAATTAGAACAGTAACTTTTACTACTCGTTTGCCTGTTTTTATAAGCTTGGACGTGTTTCTTAAAAGCTGGTGCCTTAAGTCATCCCAAGCAGTTGAAGGTAAGTCTGGCTTGTAGTTATGATAGAATTCCACTTTTTGTCGAATCACTTGAAGATTAGGCATACCAGATTATTTCACCTTATGATAAACCACTCTAATCTTAACTTAACCTAATCTAACGTCACCTAATACTAACATAGCCAAACCTAACTTCACGCTAATCTAATCTAATCTAATCTAATGCTATCCTAACCTAACCTAACCTAACCAAACAGAACCTAACCTAATCCCCTATATAACATTAGGGTGTTTAATCAACAGATAAAATAAACTTGGGTGTCTATTCTTCACATGATCCATATAATCTTACATTGCTTAAGTACACACACACATATAGTGACTGAAATAAGTATAACACAATAAACTGATATATCATAGTTGTACAGTTATAGTATCACATATATGGTAATTATAGTCTCATATTTATGGGAGTTATAGAATCACATATTATATAGAAATTATATCATCCTAGATATTGAGACTCCAGGGAAAGAGAGACCTTTGACAGCCTCCTTGACTTACCTTTGACATACAGGTGAGGTGACTCTTGTTCTACCTGGAAGTCAGGTGTGGTGCCCTAATTCTCTCTCTCTCTCTCTCTTTTACTTACTTTTTTGTCTCTTTACTTTCTTTCTTTCTAACTAACTAACTAACTAACTAACACAGTAAACCAGGGTTAAAAAAATCAATATACATTTAAATTATTATAGAAGAAGCTATATACATTTCTGCGTGTAAAAAAATAATCTATACACACTGAAGATAAGCTAAAACACCCCTATTCACTCCAGCTAAAGTTAAGGCAGCTATAATACAAGAGGTAAGTCAATTAACCTTGCATTTGCCGCACGTGTGGAGCCTAAATGGTGTTTCCGTGACCTGTTAATTATGGTATATTTCTTTTAAGGTGTGTGTCTGTATGTCATATTTTCCTGTTACTTTTGGTCTCTGTTTCTCTCTGTTTCTTTCTGTTTCTCTCTGTCTCTTTCTGTTTCTTTCTGTTTCTCTCTCTCTCTCTCTCTCTCTCTCTCTCTGCCTCTCTCTCTCTCTCTCTCTCTCTCTGGGTTTGTTTTTGTCTCTTTCTGTGTCTGTCTGTTTGTCTGTCTCTCTGTCTCTTCTTTTTCTTTTTTCTCTCGTCTTTCATTCCCCTATTCCTCTCTCTCTTTCTTTATCTCCCTCTATCTCTCTCTCTTTCTCTAACTCTCCTTCTTCCTTACTCCCTCCTTACTTCCCTTTCTCTCCACATCCCCTTTCTGACCCTATCACCTTTCTCTTACTCTCTTCCTTACTTCCCCCCCTCTCTCACTCTCCCTCTTCCTGGCACCCTCCTTACTTCCCTGTCTCTCCCTCTCTCTCTCTATCACTCAAGAGGCACTAGGTCAGGTCACACCCACCATTGCGTCATAAGGTGGAACATTAACCTGGAGAGGAAGGTCAGATATTACATGAGCAGTGTAGTCCAGAGGTGAGGGATGCTGGGGCGGTGACAGTGTTACTCCCTGGGTGTGTGAGAGAGAGAGAGAGAGAGAGAGAGAGAGAGAGAGAGAGAGAGAGAGAGAGAGGCTATCTGAATCCACTGCCAGAGATCTTAAGTCATTTAGTTCTTAATAAACCTCAACTACTTCATCTCTCAGACAATACAACAAATACTATGCAATAAAACAGCCTTATACTTTATATCACTGTTTTATTTTGCATCATTATGAATAAATAAATAAATACAAGAATAATCATATATACAGGTGAGCAATGGTAGGTATAGGTTGAAGTTTTATCAGAATTTCAATAAGGATAAACGAAGCAGGACGTCTCAATGTAAATAAACACAGAGTTGTCACATCTCATAATACGCCCCAGACACTGTAGTAGGTAAGAGTGGAGGCCTTTCTGCAAGTTTATCTTATCATTATTGCACGTTTGAGTTTTCCTGAATTATTGACGAAGCTATAGATGCATGTCTTCGTGTGTGGTGTCTCAGGTAGGCTGATGGGAACCTTCCTATGACTCAAAGGAATTATAGAAGGGATTGAAATGATGGTGGAAATCATCATCATCATCATCACTATTGTCATCATCATCATTACTATTATCATCAGAATCATCACTATTATCATCAGAATCATCACTATTATCATCAGAATCATCACTATTATTATCATCAATATCGTTAGTATCGTCATCACTCTCATTACTATGACTGTCACCATGATCATCATCCTCTTCTGATTCATCTGACTCACCTGACCCATATGATTCATCCGATTCATCTGACTCAGGTAAGGAAGCCCCACCCAATACCGACACCAGTGGCTTGAACCCCGACTCACCGACGACAGAGAAGGTCACCTGATGCAGACGACCTCCAGGAAGCTGCACGTAGTACGACCCCTTAGTGTCATCACCATCCCGAGACTCCTGGTGACCGAACTCGTTACTGTCTTCATCAACGGACCACTCGAAGCTGTATTTCGCCTCAGTCGACTCATAAGATTCCTTTGAGGGTTCCTGAAGGGGTATTGATATTTTGATCTTAGAGCCGCACCCAACTATAAGGCTACTACTACTACTACTACTACTATTACTACTACTACTACTACACAAATATTATATTCAAGGATATTAAATTCATACAAATAATAGTTTCTTTACCAGTAGATGCCTATACGTATATGCAGGTCTGGTGTCGCAGGTGATCACAGTAGCCAGGCACAACACAGCCACCACCTGAAGAGGATACAGACACCTTTGTTTACTAATTAGATTTACACCTTGCAAATACATATTCATACCTGTACATAGAAAATTAAGGAAAGAACTTCATAATTCCTACGTTTATGAACTGTTAGATAATTTTAGTTCAAATAATGTTACAATCAGATGTACAGTACTTTATAAAACTCTTAGAATACGTAAGAATATTGATACATTGAAGATTAAATGAGAAACGAGTATACGATTATTATTTCTCATAGTCACCCTTATAGAACACAGAAGAAAACGACTCTCCTTCATCTTTGCCCATCAGATTAGTTAATATTTCTGGATCGTTTGTTAATATCTCTCAGCCTTCATGAGATCTGGCTAGTTAAATTTGACGATAAGTTGAAGAAGAAAACTATCTCCTGTGATAATTGACTAAGGCTGAGAGAGAGAGAGAGAGAGAGAGCAGAAACACGGGCTACTCCACACTGTATATAAACAAGTCTGACATGAAGTGATCTCGAGCCTAATCAGAATTATAACTTTTATGTTTAATTAACTGTAAAGACAATCACCAGAAGGACAGTAGGAACTTTCACCTACATAAATACACGGATGATGAGATGGAAGTAAACGGGACCTGAAATCCACTGAATATATCACAAAATACACTAGTGTTAAGACATAAATAAACAGGAGCTGGAATCCACTGAACTTAACTCAAATAACAGGTCGTATCTCTCCACTGGACTCGACACCTAAGTAAAATTCCTTGATCTCATTAATAATCTCCAGAGAAATGATCTAATTAGACCCTTTTATATTTAGCTGACAAAGACATGATACACTGTTTGACACATAATTAAGTGACACATACTACACCACCCGATACATGATACACTGTTTGACACATAATTAAGTGACACATACTACACCACCCGATACATGATACACTGTTTGACACATAATTAAGTGACACATACTACACCACCCGATACATGATACACTGTTTGACACATAATTAAGTGACACATACTACACCACCCGATACATGATACACTGTTTGACACATAATTAAGTGACACATACTACACCACCCGATACATGATACACTGTTTGACACATAATTAAGTGACACATACTACACCACCCGATACATGATACACTGTTTGACACATAATTAAGTGACACATACTACACCACCCGATACATGATACACTGTTTGACACATAATTAAGTGACACATACTACACCACCCGATACATGATACACTGTTTGACACATAATTAAGTGACACATACTACACCACCCGATACATGATACACTGTTTGACACATAATTAAGTGACACATAATACACCACCCGATACATGATACACTGTTTGACACATAATTAAGTGACACATACTACACCACCCGATACATGATACACTGTTTGACACATAATTAAGTGACACATACTACACCACGATACATGATAACTGTTTGACACATACTACCACCCGATACATGATACACTGTTTGACACATAATTAAGTGACACATACTACACCACCCGATACATGATACACTGTTTGACACATAATTAAGTGACACATACTACACCACCCGATACACGATACACTGTTTGACACATAATTAAGTGACACATACTACACCACCCGATACATGATACACTGTTTGACACATAATTAAGTGACACATACTACACCACCCGATACATGATACATTGTTTGACACATAATTAAGTGACACATACTACACCACCCGATACATGATACACTGTTTGACACATAATTAAGTGACACATAATACACCACCCGATACATGATACACTGTTTGACACATAATTAAGTGACACATACTACACCACCCGATACATGATACACTGTTTGACACATAATTAAGTGACACATAATACACCACCCGATACATGATACACTGTTTGACACATACTTATTTTTTGACACATATTACACTGTTTGACACATACTAAGCTGATACCTACTACACTGACACATACTACACTGACACATACTACACTGACACATACTACACTGACACATATTACACTGTTTGACATATAATAAACTGCTTGACACATAATACACACTGACACATACCTGCACTTCACTGTATCATAACAATTAACTCGCAACAGGTAAATACACAAATGAGACGCAACACATACCTTACAGCTTATATTTAGAGTAATTTAACACATATTTACTACTTATGTGTGAGTATCTGACACATATGATATAGTTTGAGTTGCATATGTTAACACAGGTTGATTAAGTTACAGGATTTGTTAAGGATGCAGACACCAAATAAAAGTTAATTTTGATTATGGTAATTTAATTAACCCACTGATTACAATTTCTTAATCCACGAGTACAGTGTCACCGTACTCAAGGGGCTAACTCACAGTGATCAAGGGGCTAAGTCATCGTACTCAAAGGGTTAAGGGGTTAAATCATCGTACTCAAGGGGCTAAGGGGTTAAGTCATCGTACTCAATAGGTCATGATACCGTATTCAATACCCTAACTCACTGTGCTTAAGGAATTTAAACCCAAGAAAACATAAATTTGCTTAATATATCATCGAGATTTAATTATATTTTTACAATCTACAATTCCCATGACAACAAAACACTCACTTCCGTAGTCTTCAGCGACACACACACACACACACACACACATTACCTTACTACCCATCATAATATACACTTACCTTACAGTTCATGATCTCGAGGGACTTATGTTGATTTAACAGTGAGCAAGACACGTCCTGGGTACAGGTGTTATATACCCTTGGTCAGAGCTCTCCCTACAAGTAAGCTGAGGTCATCTAGCTCAGGTTTTTATTGTCGTCTGTTTCTAATCTACTTATGAGCTGGGACTAACAACTTTCATTATCAGGACAAGTTATATGTTTAAATATTTTCTTGGTCCATTAAATCAACAAGATGTTATTGCTATCGTAAATGTCCATATGTATAGAATCTCTACTGTGATAATGAGTCTTAGAATGGTTAGTGAATCTCATGTAATATACCAAATCCTTACATAATCAGATTCCTTAATTTACATTCATAAACTTCCTGTCATTATTTATTCATCTTGATCATGAGGATGTGTTTGTAGAGGTAACCTTCATTAAGTTTGTATGTTTGTCTGGTGGTCAGAGATCAAAATAAAAAAACACTTCGCGGTATCAGTAACCTCGATCTTTGGTCAAACATGTGATTTTAAACCATGACTTTGAGCTTCACCTTTTGACACATAACGAAGGAACATATTGCTTGTTCTCCTGCACACTGTACAGTAGGTAATACATACACAGTAGGTAATACATACACACATACACACACGACACTAAATCACCAATACCTGTAATCTGTGGACGCAGGACTCAGGTAAACAACGGGAACCTGTCCATACTGCTGGTGATCCTGGTAACGTCAGATAGGTATTGCATGGACGCCCTTGAGACTGACTATGCTAGGGTCTCAGTAGTGATCTCAGTTGCCAAGAAGTAAGAATATTTATTTAAATCTTCAAAATGTGGTGTTTAGTGCAGGAAAAGAGAGTTAGTGAGTTTTATCTAAGTATTAAATATTCCTATAGATAGAAACGGCGGACACTGAGGAACACTGATGGACACTGACGGACGCACACTGACGGACACTGACGGACGCACACTGATGGACACTGACGGACGCACACTGACGGACACTCACACACAAAACACTGAAACACGTGACTCCAGACGATTTTATTCAGCCGAGAATGGAACCCCGTAAATGAGAGATTAATTATTGTCTGAAAGTAATATATAATTAAACATCTTGGCTATAACTTCAATACATTAGACCAACAACAAACTCGTTCTTGAATCTCCCCATCAAGGCCTTGTGACCTGATGACTCGCTTTCTCAGAACTGATTGTATAAAAAAAAAAAAAAAAACGTCTTGTTACCGTCTTAAGTATTGTCACTGTAACTGGTAATGTAATATGTACCATTAAATACTGTTGTTGCTATTATGATTGTTATGGTTGTTGGTAATGTGATTATTATAGTGGCTTATTAGTACTGGGACCTATAATAACTAAGAGAACATTTGCCTCGTCTCTATATCTCTCGATAATTTCTACATCAATCAATCATTCCTCTCCCATCCACTGTTTTACCCTTCAACTTGGGATCTAACAAGGGAAGCATCGAGCTGTGGATTTGTTACATGGGGAATGGAAGTTGTCAATAATCATCGTCAGAGAAAACACAGAACTCCGCATCTCTATATCAATATATTTTTCTGTTGGCTTAACCTCGACATTAATTGAGAGGGAAGTTTGTTCATGGGGACCCACGTAGACGCCCACTTTACACTTTACACTTTACACTTTACACTTTACACTTTAGACAAAAACCTTTACTAAATTGCTCTGGGGACCCTCATCAGCTGGGTACCTGAGGGTTGGGATACAGACTTGGCTCCGCTGGCAACATTAACATGCACTACACCTCGTTGTTGCTGTGACTAATAGAATAGTTTTTATACCTCGTGTGCTCTCGTTTCTCCAATTGTTACTGAGCTACAGCGGGGTAGGAGACAATGGTATCAAATTCTCAATGGTAAAGCACAGATTATTGGATAGTGTTTAAGGTGCAGTAGAGGACATCTTGTCATAAACTTACACCCTTGTCATGTCATGGACTTTACATAGTTAGATGACACTCTACGTGTAGGATAAAGGACTAAAGAGAGAGAGAGAGAGAGAGCGAGAGAGAGTTAGCACGCCCGCCCACCCAGTAAGGTCACCCGTGGTTTCAAGACATCCTATGAACTTTCGATACTCATATGAGGAGGTGATTTATGGTCCACCACAGCCCACCAGAGGCCTCGATCTCCCAGCTTTAATTCTACTGTACTTCGCTTTACCTTATCAATTCATAAACAATAACATAGGTTCAGGTGTAGATGTTATAACAGTGACTTCAGTGTAAGAGCAGTGTACAAACAACTCGGGGTCAACCTACTGTACTGTACATCATTACAAACGACATTGTAGGTTCAAGTACACAGGATATACACGTACATACACAGGTACACATTCAGGATACACTAGACAGACATATACAGGTACAAGGTGTGTATGTGTGGTACTTGTTTACTATGTGTTTGTATGTGTATTTAATTGTGTGTATGTGTATTTACGTGTATTTGTGTATGTGTATGCATGTCGACACTTACAAATACAGGTACAGGTAGAATTCTTTTTACGGGAATTAGCCCACCCGAGCACAGGGCCGGGGGGCGAAAATATAATAATAATAATAATAATAATAATATTTAATAATAATTAATAAAAATAGATAAAAATTATAACCAAAAGATAAAAATACTACTAATAATAACCATAAATAAATACACAAACGAAAAAATAAATCAAGAGTGAGAAACAATATATGTATGTTGTGTTGTCAAAGTAAGGGAAACAATTGAGACCCAGCAATTGTGTGTAAATGAGGCAGAAAGTCAGATCAGCAACCTGGGACTTGGTCACAATTTTTGTGATGCCATATGGCAGCAGGGTCTACCATTAGACAACACATTATGCTTCCAATATCTTCCCAGGCGGTAGTACCTCCCTGTTTGATAGCTGCCTCCTACCTCCGATATAACACAAACTGTCACAAAAGCAGGACTGTTTAGGTATTATTAACTCAATCAAACCATCAGGTAACTAATTAGGGACAACACCTGTGTGTAATTAACCTTGCCGTGGTATTCTTCTGTAAGAGGAGTGTGGATAAACCTCTGAGGGACATTTAGTACTTGTTAATTTTGTACTGTACGTCTGTCTTTTGTCTACAATTCATTTATTTTCAAATTTTATTTTATTCTGACACTCCTTGACTCCCTGACCATGAACACTGACTAATATGGAGGTTGTTAGGGTATAAATGATGTTGTCTGTCAGTCTGCATGTATCCAGATCATCATACAAGGTCGATCGAGATATGTAACTAGTTCACAAAAGTCACAGTGTCAAGAAGCAAGGTTCACCTGTGCCTATAATGACGCATCTAGTAACACTGCCAAGGTATCTGTATGTAGTGTTTTATATTGGGATAATTATAGCACTAATAGTAAGGATTATATGAAGGATAACACTACTACTACTACTACTACTACTACTACTACTACTACTACTACTACTACAGTACCTTATGAAGCTTCGTAAACCCCGACTCGGAACCTTAAGTGTCGTTAACCTCAACTCAGAACATAGACTTAAAATTAGCATCCCTGTCAGTCTGTCCGTTCGTATCTAGCGTCTCTGTCCCTCTGTCTGTCTGTCCGTATTATTGGTAGGGTAAAAGAGTCGGATTCTGCTCACCATCACATAGTTTCATCAGAAGAATAAGATAATAAGATCTAAACCCTTGTGTTGTTGTGTGCCCTTGAACCACGGCATCTACATTCACCTTCACTTTGGGTAAGTTTGGGTCCACATGTCCACACTTCTTGTCACTGAGTAGTCGAAGTTTGTACCTTTACTATACTAATTAAAGGTTATCCACATTTAGATCTTATGGTTACTTTCACCGGGGTATTTTTCTTACGTGTAATAGGTTAAAAAAAGTGAAGTATTATCATATTGTAAAGTCATCTTGTTCAACATATTTTTAAGTGAGGTGTTCAATATGTCTTTGAGATTTTGAACTTGATTGGATATTTGGATCAGTGTTCAAAAATAAAATAAATGTGGTTTGTGTCGTTCATATGTCAGACAAGTGCGACAGAAAATGTGCAAAGTTGAGTGTTTTTTCTGTCCTTGATCTTCATACCTGGTCTTGTCACTGATAATATTTTCTGAGTTGTCATACATGTAAATAAGTATGTTGTGGTGTGGTGTGGTGTGGTGTGGTGTGGTGTGGTGTGGTGTGGTACAGTAGTTGTTTCATGCCCGGAGCACCCCGAGTCAACCCAACCATGAATGGGTACCTGTTTTTTTATACCTGTACAAGTATCTCTACCTGTACTCGTAACTCCACATGTACTCGTAACCTACACCCGTACTCATACCTTTTACCTGTGGAGTTTTTTACACTTTATACCCTACCTGTACCTCTGTTTCTCAATACTTAAGGCAAAAAGGAAACATCCCATCAAGAGACACCATGACACAACACTGTACAACTCTGACCTTTACAAAATGACCCAGACTAAAGATCTATTGAAGGACTGACCACTTGCTACCTGACATGGGAAGCTCTGTGCGTCTCTACTTTTTCTCTTCCTGTAAAAAAAAGTTCTGTGTCTTTAAAACCATATAGTGGTGCCTTAACTTGACTATAAATGTAAATACAGCTAAAATTGACTCAATCTAGGCTAAGCCATATAATAGGGCCTTTAACCTAGATAATGGAAAGTATCTCTAAGCCAATTAGTATGGGTGGCACCTTAACCAGTGGATAAAAATGTACCCCAAATTTACTTAACCTGATCATGTTCACAAAACCTTTATTCTATTAAATTTTTTGGCTATGTATAATGAGCACAAGATCCGCCTTTTTTGACCTGACTGATCGATATCATAATTGCCGCATGAGGAACTTTTCTTTAAATATCTCATTATAATTATCATTCACGCATTTAATCCTATCATACTTTACTTCCACTCTATTTATTCCTATTTCTCGTTTTCTCATTAATCTTATCAATCCAGTGTATCATTAATCTATATCTCGTTATCTTAGGGTCAAGTAAGCCACCAGCCACACCCCTTACCTTGTTCATTATCGTCCTCAATATTTATAAGTCACTCTAATGTATCCCGTTCCTCTCCCCACACCTCACTTGCTGCTCAATGATTAAAACTTATAGATGCCGACATGTTTTAGTAAGGGGATTAAAATTCATGGGACACTCTCACACACTACAGTCCCCTTCACTAGTGCGTTTACAGGGGTTAATGAGGTTCTGTGTAGTGTGGCAGCGTTGTGTTTGTTTACATTCAACAGAGGGAAACTCACAATAGCAAACATAATAGAATTGAATTAAAACAACATTAAAACAAATAACTCAATATAATGATTTGTGGAATGTTTATATGACGAGTCCCTGTAAACGCGCTAGTGAAGGGGACTATAAAAACACATACATACACACATACACGTAAAAGTCACATATTAGTGTAGAGTATATATGTATTATTTGTTAACCTAGTAAATGGATCGGAGAAGTGTACAAGCTTGTGAGGTAATGATGATCAAGAGAAGGTGACTTGTATAACAGGATGATGGGGTAACTGAGAGATGATCACACCCACACACACACACACCCTTCTACGCCACTACCTACACCACTACCTACACCAATACCTACACTACCTACACTACCAACACCACTAGCTACACCACTACCAACACCACTAGCTACACCACTCCCAACACCCGTACCTACACCACTACCTACACTACCAACACCACTAGCTACACCACTACCAACACCACTAGCTACACCACTACCAACACCCGTACCTACACCACTACCTACACTACCAACACCACTACCTACACCACTACCAACACCACTAGCTACACTACTACCAACACCCGTACCTACACCACTACCTACACTACCAACACCACTACCCACTATCCTACCACTACCTACCTACACCGTACCACTAACACCACTACCAACACCCTACACCTACCTACTACCAACCCACCTACAGCACACTAGTACTACCAACACTACTACTAACACCAAACTACCCTACACTACCAACACCACTACTACACCACTACCAACACCACTAGCTACACCACTTTCTACTACCACTTACCTACCAACACCCGTGCCTACACTACCTGCCTACCACTACTACACCTACCACACACAAGCTACACCTACCAACACCGTGCCTGCACCACTACCTGCTACTACACCACCAACACCACTAGCTACACCTACCAACACGTACCTACCTACCTACACCCTATTTACCTACCCACACATTGCCTGCCTACCTGCAATGCCTCACTACCTACACTACCAACACCACTAGCTACACCACTACCAACACCCGTACCTACACCACTACCTAAACCATAATATAGGGCCTAAGAGAGACAAAAAACATATCTTACCTTCCATCCATAATTATCAGGTTACGTTTCGCCACACCTGTAGGTCGCTTGGAACAGGTAAGCTGATTACACTGTTAGGAAAGAGAAGCTGTCATCTTGAGTTGTTAGGTCATACTAGAGACGATCTGGGTGAGAGAGGATCGGAATACCTGTAATACTGTGTTAGGTCATCCAGGATATGACCTCGTTAGATAGTGATAAACCTTTGTGGATTAAATTTAGTACAGGTGAGGAGAATTACCTGTGTATGTTAATTGGGTAAGGCGGACAGGTGTTTCTTGTTTTTACTGGTGATATCGGCCAATTCTCTAAGCTGCTCCTCCCTCCTCGTTGCTCCTCCCTCCTCGTTGCTCCCCTACATTTGTCTCCCCCTATTGTTTTTCCTCCTTCCTTTCTTTCTTGTGAAATTCATACAACAACAAAAAAGATAGAGGGTCAACTCACCGGGCCAGTCAAGATAAGCCACCAAGCCTCGGCATAGCCCTATACTCTTAGGCAACAGTGTCTACCTTCTCGTGGCGGTAAGGGGATACAAGTCCTCCCACCTCATGTTATTAACTCAATGGTCAAGAGACAATGCGGACACGCGACTCTCCCATCAACACTTGTCTGGGGAGATTTAATGATAACACTCTCAATGGTAAGAAAAAAAACAGATCCAAAATCAAAAGGAAAATAGATACTGGAACCATTGATATAATCTTACGAAAATCAATTAGAATCTAAAATTGACTCTTACTCAGGGTATCAGGGAGTAGTCTCTAGTAGTCTCGTGGCACCAAGGGTCACTCTATCATCAGTGACTTGGAGGGGTTAAGTCTTCAGGAGTCATATCTGCAACAACTCTATCCTTATTATTGAGGCTCAGCAGGAGGATACTTGGGTGTAGGTTAGGTTAGGCTTCTCTTCTTAGTACAATGTCCTAAGTCCTGAGGGGTAAAGATGGAGGAAGTACATTCTCTTGGTTTAGGGCGTCCTGATGCGAGACACAGAGACAGAATGGGAGGCAGAGGAGAGACGGGATACAAGACAGAGGAGAGACAGTGAGAATTTACACCAACAATAACACTGAAGAAAGAGCATTAGAAAAACTAGAATCCAAGAATACTTTCAACCTCATCATAAGAGATGCTGTAATCAAAGCCGTCCACTTCCCGGTAACCTCTTCTACGACTCATTGGGGTAAGCAAGGATCTAGTGCTTCTGGTTAGGGAGGGTGTGGTGTATCTCTGGACGTCCATCATGGGGTTATATGATCTCTCCCCTTCTGCCTCTAGTTAATAATGAACTCAATGTTTATTTAATAGTATAATAGATGTGTTTATCTCCATTCAAAGGTTCCAGATGAGAGGAATACGATGATATAAAGTTTACAATGAGAACAACCTAACCTAACCTAACTTAACCTAACCCTCTCCCTGGGTGACACAATGCGAACAATCTACGCCTTCAGTTATACTCTGAGAGTTACGCCACGGAGCCTCTCTGCGTGTGTTTGAAGAAGCCAATTTCTGTGGTAATTTAACACCTCCAACAGGGTCAATAACTTCCCTTAAACCACAGTGCAGACCGCTAGGATAACACCTTCATAAATTCTTCATCTCTTAAGTTGGACTCCGGGGACATTTAAGACACCAATAAAATGGATGCAGATTGTTGACTGGCCGTAGCATAAACACACACACATAACATTAACCTACAAATCGGGTTATAAAAAGTAGCAATTATAATTATCTTTATCTTAACAAGAGTGACACAAATCTTGGTTACTTAACACGTAACTCGAGACCATATATAACCTTTCGTTTACTGACATTGAAAGTAGTTGTGCATTCGAGGCAGTAGTGGTGGTGGTACAAGGGCAGAAAAACTTGTCCTCATGGTGGCCTGTTGGTGGCACCTGAGGTATATAAAGAATGCCAGGGAAGGGTTCACCAGTCACTCCCTACTGGACGCTACCACAGTCAACATGAACATTAAGGTAGTCTCTTGTTTACAACTCTGTGCTGTTAGGAGTATTTACCTATATAAACAACAAGCATCTTCATACTTGTTTAATCAGTCACTGTGTAAACACTGAGAAGAAAGTCAAGGTATGTTTAAGGTATTTGCCTAAAGGTTCTCTGTTTTCTCATTATAAAACAATAGGACCTCTATCACAGAGTGTTTTGTCTACCCACAGGTCGTTCTCCTCCTGGTCGTGTTGGGCGTGGCCGTGGCTGATGACAGACCTTACGGCTATGGCTCTCCTGAGGTGATGATAACTTCTACAACTTGTCCTAGATCATAGTTATAGTTTGTTTAGGAACATTAGTCCAAACACAGGTTTAAGGTACAGATGCAGTAGCTTCCGTGTAGTGGTGGCTCTTTAACTCATATAAGCAAAACCCAGTCATTATACTAAATATGTATTGATATATACGTTTAAGCAAGAAATACCTTTCTCATATTCCTCTGTAACTTCAGGAGTCTTCGGAAGAGTCTTATGAGTCTAGTGAGGCCAAGTACAGCTTCGAGTGGTCCGTCGATGAAGACAGTAACGAGTTCGGTCACAAGGAGTCTCGTGATGGTGACCTCACCCAGGGGTCATACTACGTGCAGCTTCCCGACGGTCGTCTGCAGCAGGTGACCTTCAACGTGAACGGCGACTTAGGATACAAGCCCGAGGTAACTTATGTGGGCGAGGCTTTCTACCCCGATTCAGATGAGTCAGATGAGTCAGATGAGTCGGATGAGTCGGATGAGTCGGACGAATCAGACGAATCACAAGAGGAGGACGAGGATGAGGAAGAGGAGAAGTACGCCCCTCGTAGACCTAATTATTTCTAGTCACTTTTGTGTGTGAAGGAGTCAATGATAAGCAACTTCCTGGACATTGCCTCCCTCACTGACCTGACCTACTGGTGAGTCATGTTCCACCCTGCAAACTACTAGCATTATGTGTGTGTGTGTGTGTGTGTGTGTGTGTGTGTGTGTGTGTGTGTGTGTGTGTGTACACGACGCATTTATTTAGTAATATTTAATAAAGCACAAGACTTACCTTTTGTGTTTCCAGTTTATATTCTCTTTGTTGTGGTGAACTCACGGTAAAGTGTATCTACTGTACTTGATCATAGTTATTTAAATCGATCGACACCTCTGGGCGTCTGTGTCTGTAAAGTTTGTCTGTGTCTGTGTTGGTTCGTACCAGTGTTTGTTTGTGTCTGTGGTTTGTTCCGGTGTCTGTGTGTTTGTTCAGCCTGTGTTTGTCTGTAATCTGTGTTTGGCCAGCCCGTGGTGGTTTGTCTGTGTTCGTGTGTTTGTCTGTGTCTGTGTGTCGGTTCGTGTTCGTGTGTTTCTTGTCTGCATGCTCAAAAGTGGTTTGTCTGCGTCTGTGTGTTGTCGTCTGTGTGTTTGTTTGTGTGTCTGTGTGTGTTGTCTGTGTTCGTGTTTGTCTGTGTCTGTGTGTTTGTCTGTGTGTCTGTGTGTTTGTTGTGCTCTGTGTTTGGTTCTGTGTCTGTGTTTGTTCAGCCTGTGTGTTTGTTTTAGTTCAAAATTAGTTTTTGTGTCTGTGTGTTGGTCTGTGTCTGTGTGTGTTTGTCTGTACCTGTGTGTTTGCCCAGTTCGTGTTTGTTTGTGTTCCAAAGCTTGTCTGTGTCTGTGTTATTCGTGTGTGTCTGTGTGTTTGTCTGTGCCTGTGTGTTTGTTTGCCCGTGTGTTTGTCTGTGTCTGTGTGTTTGTCTGTGTCTGTGTGTTTGTCTGAAATTGTGTGTATTTGTTCGTGCCCTGTGTGTTTGTTCAGTCTGTGTGCTTTGTCAGTTCTGTGTTTGTTTAAATTGTGTGTTTGGTTCAGTTCGTGTGTTTGTCTGTGTCAGGTTGTTCAGGCCTGTGTGTTTGTCTGTGTCTGTGTGTTTGTCTGTGTCTGTGTGTTTGTCTGTGTCTGTGTGTTTGTTTGTGTCTGTGTGTTTGTCTGTGTCTGTGTGTTTGTCTGTGTCTGTGTGTTTGTCTGTGTCTGTGTGTTTGTTTGTGTCTGGTGTGTTTGTCTGTGTCTGTGTGTTTGTTCGTGTCTGTGTGTTTGTCTGTGTCTGTGTGTTTGTTTGTGTCTTGTGTGTTTGTCTGTGTCTGTGTGTTTGTTCGTGCTCCGTGTGTTTGTTCGTGTCTGTGTGTTTGTCTGTGTTCGTGTGTTTGTCTGTGTCTGTGTGTTTGTCTGTGTCTGTGTGTTTGTCTGTGTCTGTGTGTTGTCTGTGTCTGTGTGTTTGTTTGTGTCTGTGTGTTTAAGTCTGTGTCTGTGTGTGTTGTTCGTGTTCGTGTGCTTAGTTCGTTCGTGTGTTTGTTTGTGTCTGTGTGTTTGTTCGTGTCTGTGTGTTTGTTCAGTTCGTGTATGTTTGTCTGTGCTCCGTGTTTTGTTTGTGCTCAATTCATAAGATGAATCTCTAAACAACGGATTCAGTTTATGGTACAGAGCTGGTATGATCCATCCATCCGTCCATCCATCCATCCGTCCATCCAACATCCATCCAACCATCCATCCATCCATCCGTCCATCCATCCATCCAATCCATCCAACATCCATCCACATCCGTCCATCCATCCATCCATCCATCCATCCATCCATCCGTCCATCCATCCATCCATATCCATCCATCCATCCATCCATCCATCCATCCGTCCATCCATCCACCTCTATCCATGAACCCAAATAACAATTTGGCACCTGGGAATTCCTATCAACATTCTATAAACATTATAATGATTCTTTGTAAAACATTTATAACCAGGCAAGAATGTTCAAGCCGTTGATGCTACTAAACATAATGTTGAAATAAGGTGAAGTTACGCTGGTGTTGAGGAGGAAAATATAAAAGTGTAGTAGACATATAGAAAGAAGGTGTGGGAAGAACGTTTGACTGATGTGGGTGCTGAAGGTGTGCAATATGACACCTGATTCTTTTCACCACACCAATGTACATCTATACATACATACATACATACATACATACACACATACATACATACATAATAATGGTTGCCCTCGTGTAACGAGGGATGGCTGGCCCAAAGGGCCACCTAGTGAATTTGTTTAAGGTAGAAACTGTCGCCAACACAACAACCACACCTTCAATTAACGAGCTGATGACCAGTGTCAAGGAATAGTCCGAGAAGACCGGACAACTCGTCAACTGCACGGGTTAACCATTACCCCGAACACGATCCGCAAATCGATTAACATCCAGGCTCCCACCATTGCTGGGTAGACAGAGGCAAAATGGCGTAAAGAAACTTGCTCATACATACATACATTTCTTGTATATATATATATATATATATATATATATATATATATATATATATATATATATATATATATATATATATATATAGTTATATGTATGTGGGGGAACTAAAATAAATATTGTTTTTGTATAGGTAGTTTGGAACTGCTCAGTGTAAGGTGCAAGTTCAAGACGGAATATTATGGATGTATATTTGGAAAGACGAGGATTGAGACAGTGTTTTAAAGTGAGTGTGTGTGTGTGTGTGTGTGTGTGTGTGTGTGTGTGTGTGTGTGTGTGTGTGTATATGTGTGTGTGTGTGTATGTGTTACTTGCTGCTACTACTACTAATAATAATAATAAACTTGTATAGATTTAACCTTGAAAAGAACAAAACCAAATAACCTCTAATTTTATAGTGCACTAAGTGGCCATGGTCAGTAACGCAATGATTGTATGGCCTTGAGCCCTATTACTGCTCCAGATACTGATTATAATTAATACTACTACTAATTCCACTACTACTTTCACTACCCACTACTAATACTACCACTATTACTACTATCATCCCTACCACCCCTACCACTACTCAACACCATTACTACCATCCCCTACCACTACCAACACCACTACTACCATCCTACCACTACCAACACCACTACTACCATCCCTACCATTACCAACACCACGCATTACCATCCTACCACTACCAACACCACTACTACCACTAATCTCCTACCACTACTAACACCACTACTACCACCCCTACCACTACCAACACCACTACTACCATCCCTGCACCACTACCAACACCACTTACTACCAATTCTACCACTACCAACACCACTACTACCACCCCTACCACTACCAACACCACTACTACCATCCCCAACACCACCAACACCACTACTACCATCCCTACCAGCTACCAACACCACTACTACCATCTCTACCACTCACTGACACCACTACTACCATCCCTACCACACTACCAACACCAATTACTACCATCCCCAACCACTATCACCACCACCACTACTACCATCCCTACCACTACCAACACCACTACTACCATCCCTACCACTACCAACACCACTACTACCATCCCTACCACTACCAACACCATTAATACCATCCCTACCACTACCAACACCAATTACTACCATCCCACTACTACCAACAATCACTCATACTACCATCCCTACCACTACCAACACCACTACTACCACCCCTACCACTACCAACACCACTACTACCATCCCTACCACTACCAACACCACTACTACCACCCCTACCACTACCAACACCACTACTACCACCCCTACCACTACCACCACCACCACTACTACCATCCCTACCCATACTACAACCACTACCATCAGTATTGCCACACAGGCGTAAAAACTCTCTACCTATAACCTCAGGACTCAGGTACATACGCTACTCACCTGGTCTATCAATCTAATTCTCAAAAGCTCGTAAGTTAAAATATTCCCTAAACTGTAGATGCATAACTGGAACGAACGTATCTAACCTAACCTAACCTAAACTATAACACAAAGATGGATTCACAAAATATCTTACGTGAAATAGATCCTAAGTATGTATTAAGGTGTTAATTTTAACTGTACTATAACACAGAATCTTTAATTACGGGTTAATATGGTCTTACGATGTTTTTTTAGACTTAGGGGTCTAGATTTCAATAGATTTTTACTATAATTTCTAATATATAAGATAGAAACCTACCTGATTGACTCACCTGAACACAGACAGACAGACAGACACAAAAAAACACACACACACACACACATACACACACACATATAAAAATACCTGACACAACTAACAATCAACAAATTACCTGTTTAAGATGCACCTGGCGTCCTGTTGTCTGAGTATTTCACATCTTAATGTATTCATCGACCTGTGTAACGTGTTTAATGTACAGTGTGACCTTGTGTGTGTGTGTGTGTGTGTGTGTGTGTGTGTGTGTGTGTACTGAGTAGATGAATTAACTTAGAATCCCTTTTTCTTTATCATTTTGTCGTAACTTAAGTGAGCGAATCAGATTAGTTTTCACATCACCAGTTAGGGGAGAAATTTTACCTTACGATGATTTGAGAAACCGGCCTCTATCTGGGTTGAGAGAGAGGTCACCCATAAGGTCTTGGGAAGGTGGGGTGCAATGACGTAAACTTCCTCTGGGGTTACACTCTGGTAAACAACAAGGTCAGACCGACGCCCTTCTGACCTCCAATGGCAGCTGAGGTCAGTGACTCGCCGCCCAGATGGTTGCTAAGCGACCACACGTGATGTCCTCCTGTGTGTGTGTGTGTGTGTGTGTTTGTTTATGTATACAAAACTACGCAATTCAGAAGACAAACAAATACACATACGTACATAAACACGTCTTTTCTATGTTCCATCTATGGGCGTTTATATGTGTTTGATATTTTCATTATTTTTATTCATTTTGTTTTACATTTTATTTTCATTATACATCATTATAACTTAGTTCATATAGACACAGGCTACCATGAGCACTATGCACTAATCGCCTAGTCACTGACGAACCGGTTTAACGACTCACTACATACCCTTTTCTGCCAAACCTTTCACTTAAAACCAATAACCGGTTCTCACAGATACTTATTATAGATATTCCTCCTATGTCCTGTTTCTGAAAGGCTAAATCTTTGAATATTTCTCCGAAGTTAAGACTCTTAGATATTCTTTCTCTCAATATCCCTCGTATGTTTAGATCCTTAAAGACTGTGCAGTATTCCTCTAAGTCTAAATTCTCAAAGGTACATACGATATTTATTTGGTATACCTAAAAGTGTAAGATGTTACCTTAGTTTTAACCCAAAGTAAAAAAAAAATAACGTAAAAATAACCTAAAAATAACAAAAATAACATAAATATACAAAATAACAAAAAAATATCATAAAATAACAAAGTATTCCAGGTGTCTTGTCTTCAACCCTAGATTCCAAGTCAGAGAATCATCTTGAAGTCCAGGTTTATAATGAGAGACTAAAGAACGGCCCTGACGCTCACCTGGCTTCACGGACTAGAGGCAGGAAGAAGCGGTATTAGTGTAAAGAAGTAAACACCTGGATGACTCTCTGAATGTGTAAGTGTAGTGTGTAGCGTAGTGGGGTAGCAGACCAGAGACGCACCTTGTATTTTGATACGTCACTTCTCCTTCGGCGTTCCTCCTCCACTAGTTGTTGATTAGTGGTGGTACAACTCTTGGGTGAACGAGCTACCACCCACGATAGTCATGAGATTAACACGTGTCCGGCCTCCCTGCCCTGTACCAGACAAGGTAAAAGCTTGATAGTATTTAAAAAGAATATATTTTCAACTAAGCCTCTACATCCGCAAGACATATATTTTAACCAACAACAATTATGCAGATTTGTCCATTTATGTTTCCTTCGATGAATTTAAATGTTTCTTGTGTTCTTTTCTTGCTTTACCTGTTACCTGTTGGCTGCCTACAGGTAAAGTACGAAGAATGTACATTTTGCGACCTGTTGAGAATCTGGATCCAGATCTTAAAATGGTAAACCAGTTCTGTTACGGTTTTGAGCCAGTAAAAAGAGGTCAATACTATTATGTTAAATCCTGTTTGAGGTCATGTCAGTTGTTAGAGCTGTGGAGGTGATGTAAGATTATCACTGAGGAAAAGATCTTGTACTGTAATGGTGAAGTGAGGGAGTGGTGTGTCTCTCCTCAACACCTGGAGTTTTGGAGATGTTTAATGGTCAATTTAAGAAGTTAAGGTAACCATGACATTAATTTTTGATCATACAGACACCATTAACACACCATTAACACATCATTAACACACCATTAACTTGTTGAATCAGTTTTCTTGTGATGTATGATAAAATAATCATGAGGAATATCTGAGTCGTCGATCCGAGGTCTACAATATGCTGAGTATAAATGAAACGATAATTAGATATACAAATAATGACATGTTTTATGAATATATGAATAATAAATAAACCTGTATGTAGAAAAATGAATAGATTATCCTGTGCTGTATGTAACTCAATAAACAAACAAATCAAAATATAAGAAAATATTCACATAAACAGATCACTAAACAAGGCAGGACAGAATAGGATCATGAACTGTGTTTGTGGTCAGTAACGCGTCAAGGCCCAACAGAGGTGAAGTGAGACGATTAGCTGGTGGTGGGAGTAAGTGGCTAGCTGACAGAGTAACCATAATATACTTAATCAGAAACAGCTTAATGTAAACCTTGAGTTAAATGTCAAGGTTAATTATGTTCAGGTAGACCAAGTTGATTATTGAACCGTACAAAAAGGAAATCGAAAATGTAATACGTTTCAACAAGAGATATTTAATAACATAATTTTGTTTTAATCAATTTCAAGAGTGAGAATCATGAGTGTTAGTGAGGAAACAAGAGTGAGAGTGAGCGTGACACAGCACCACCTAGGCCAAGATCCTTCACCTTGGACAACCTTGGGAAGTATTTACTATCCACATTGACTTTGAGAAGATAGTTATATAAGATGATTTGCTGATAATACCACAGAACCAATCCTATATCTGTTGTAGTGACAATAACATTAACGGAAGCGTGGTTCAGTTGTCTGGAAAAGAGCAATAAATTCAGTTATATAAATAAAATGATAGCTTAAGCAACACCTTCAGCAAGTTTCAGAAGGCGCGGGTATTATGCTGCAAGCGGGAATTCTGAGCAAAAACTTGACCAGACACGTCACATGTGTTGAGTATATATAGGAAGGGAGGCGGTGTTGTCTGCAGTCGATCACCGGACACAACACAGTCATGAACTCCAAGGTACTGACTCATGGCAGTAGCTTACTTCTTACCTTAGAATGAAGCAAATGAAGGAAATCTACACTTACTATAATGTATCGTGTGTAACATGCAATATTCTTTCCAGGTCCTCCTCCTGCTGGGTGTGATGTCGTTGGCTGCTGCTGACAGGCGTCCCTCCTTCTCCTACGCTGCCCCTCATGTGAGTGTTGATAGATGTTACGAGGTTGACAGCCTCGTGTTGAATGTTTCTTATTTGTTTTCAAAATAACATGAGACAACTTTTTGTTACAACTATATCCTTATACCACAGGATTCCTCCGAAGAGTCTTTTGAGTCTTTTGAGTCTTATGAGTCTAGTGAGGCTCAATACAACTTCAACTACGCCGTGAAGCACGACCCCTCCGGCAACGACTTCGGTCACCAGGAGACCCGCGACGGTGACAACACCAAGGGGTCGTACTACGTGCAGCTTCCCGACGGCCGTCTGCAGACTGTGACTTACTTCGTAGACGGTGACTCAGGCTACATCGCTGATGTCAAGTACGACGGAGAGGCTCGCTACCCCGACTCATACGAGTCCTTTGAGTCGTTCGAGTCCCGGGAGGCTCCCCGCTACGCCCCTCCCAGGAGAGTCTATGGTTGAGTTTTGTGTCTCCTGGTGTACACAACGGCAGGCACTGCCTATATAACACTAATATATAATATATCTATCAAAATGTTATTGATGGTTTTCATGAAGGTTAATAAAATTATTTTATTATAATACTTTTAAATACATCCTTTAAGGTGTAGGATTACTTCACCCTAAATTTTCTTACATATTTTTAATATCAAGGTTGATTTTTGTCCCTTACTACCATGAAATAATTACATATATACATTATATTATTAGAATAAATATATATTGTAGATTTGTTCAACAGTGAAATTAATTTTAGTCTGAGAAAAATGTTAGTGTAGGACAAAGTTTACTCAGTACACATGTATGGGTCAGAAGACTAAACACTGTCAGCAGACACTACACACAAGTTAGAAGCCTTTGATATGTGGTGCAGTACTAGAGGAGAGAACTAAAGAAAGATTAGAACTGACCAAATTAAAAAGATAAATAAAGGAAATATATAAAATAAGGAACTAAGATACTTTGACCATACAATTAGAGATGAAATAAAATATATATTAATTAATAAGATAGAAGTTAAAAGGATCAGAGAATGTCGGAGTGTAGGACAAATGAATGAAATTATAATCTAACATATTTATAGAAATTTTCTCTCATACATCAATATAGTTCGGGTATTTCTATACACTCCTATAGCTATACATCCTTATATACACTAGGTTGATGATGAAGAGTTAACGTAGAGAGATTCTGTATAGGCTGGTGTCTAGTGTTGCGTCATTGCATCATTTGTCTCACGTAAGGTCATGTTGATATTAATATTGAGGTGAGAGTCAGGTGTAGGACGCAGGTGAGAATGTTGTTGATGATAATGACTTCCTAGTGATTGATCGGTTGGCTCCTGGTTATAGTAGGTCCGTCACCTAACCTAACCTAACCTAACCTAACCTAACCTAACCTAACCTAACCTAACCTAAATGTGTGTGTCTGTGTGTTAGTAGTTTGAAAACGGTCCTCAAAAGGGTTAAATCATCGTCATCAAAGGGTTAAGTCATGATCTTCAAAGGGTTAAATCATGATCTTCAAAGGGATGAATCATGGTCTTCAAAGGGTTAAATCATGGTCTTCAAAGGGATGAATCATGGTCCTCAGAGGGTTAAATCATGTTCCTCAAAGGATTAAGTCAAGATCCCTAGAACCGTTAGATTATCCACCAAACCAACTCCACCAATTAAGTCGAGATCCTCCACCGTTATCATCCACCTCAAACGCTTTTATCACCTCCTCCACCAAAGCCTAGATCCTCCACCAAAGGGCTAACCACCACCAAGTCAAAATCATCTACCATTATCCACCCCCTACCAATGCCGAACCTCCTCCACCAATAAATCGTCAATATCTCCCCAACCTTTATCCACCTCCTCCAACATTAAACCACATCTCAAATCTAAATCATATCCCTCCTCATTCAATCTACTCACAGGTTAAATCAACCTCCTCCACTATTAAATCATTAACCACCTCCTCCACTAACATCCACCATCATTATCCACCTCCTCCACCAATAAGTCGAGCTCCACCATTATCCACCTCTTCCACCTTTATCCACCTCCACCTTTATCCACCTCCACCATTATCCACCTCTCCACCAATGTCCACTTGAGCAACATTTCAGTGTCGAATTTATTAATACTAAATCATTTATATTTATTGTGAAAAATAATGAATGTTGTATACTTCATTATATAACTATACCGTATTAATATAATTCATAATAAAAACTCATAAAAGGAAAATTTGTCTAACTATATGACTTTGTTGTACGTTTCAAATCATTACAACTTACAAGAGCGACATTGGTGAAAGAACATTGCATAAGTAACAAGTTTTAAGCAACACTTCCGCAAGGTTAAGGGCGGTGTCGGTTTCTTTTGTTACGAGAGGGAATTCCTGACAAAAATTGACCAGACGCTGCATTAGGTATATATAGGAAGGAGGTGCTGGTGTCTGCAGTCGATCACCAGACAACAACACAGTCATGAACACCAAGGTAAATACAGGTTGAGTTACCCTTCACCCGTATTTACTATGAATACAATTTTACTTTAACTGAAATGTATTGTAACTTACCTGTATTATCTTTTCTACAGGTAGTCCTTCTGCTGGGTGCGGTGGCGCTGGCTGCTGCCGACAGTTTCTTCATACTCCTACAGGGCCCTCCGTGAGTGTTGATTATTGCACATCTTAACGAATATTAATTTGTATTGTCAAAATAACTGGAGGAAAATTTCTATTACAAATTCTTTATTACCACAGGGTTTCCTCGAAGAGTCTTTTGATCTTATGAGTCTAGTGAGGCTCAATACAACTAAAACTATCCGTGAAGCACGACCCTCCGGCGACTTCGGTCACCAGGAGACCCGCGACGGTGACAACACCCAGGGTCCGCACGTGCAGCTTCCCGACGGCCGTCTGAAAACTGTGACTTACTTCGCAGACGGTGACTCAGGCTACATCGCTGATGTCAAGTACGACGGAGGCTCGCTACCCCGACTCATACGAGTCCTTTGAGTCGTTCGAGTCCCCGGAGGCTCCCCGCCACGCCCCTCCCAGGAGAGTCTATGGTTGAGTTTTGTGCCTCCAGGTATACACAACAGCAGCACTGCCTATATAACACTAATATATAATATATCTATCAAAATGTTATTGATGGTTTTCATGAAGGTTAATAAAATTATTTTATTATAATATTTTTAAATACATCCTTTAAGGTGTAGGATTACTTCACCCTAAATTTTCTTATATATTTTTAATATCAAGGTTGATTTTTGTCCCTTTCTACCATGAAATAATTACATATATACATTATATTATTAGAATAAATATATATTGTAGATTTGTTCAACAGTGAAATTAATTTTAGTCTGAGTAAAATGTTAGTGTAGGGCAAAGTTTACTCAGTACACATGTATGGGTCAGAAGACTAGACACTGTCAGCAGACACTACACACAAGTTAGAAGCCTTTGATATGTGGAGCAGTACTAGAGGAGAACTAAAGAAAGATTAGAACTGACCAAATTAAAAAGATAAATAAAGGAAATATATAAAAATAAGGCAACTAAGATACTTTGACCATATAATTAGAGAGATGAATAAAAGATATACACTAATAAGATAGAAGTTAAAAGGATCAGAGAATGTCGGAGGTAGGACAAAATGAATGAAATTTATAATTCAACATATTTATAGAATTTTTTTCTCTCATACATCAATATAAATTCAAGTATTTCTATACACCCTATAGCTATACATCCTTATATACACTAGGCGGTTGATGATGAAGAGTTAACGAGAGATTCTGTAGGCGGTGTCTAGTGTTGCGTCATCATTGCGTCATTTACGCCCCACGTATAACGCGCGATATTAATATTGAGGTGAGAGTCAGGTGTAGACGCAGGTGAGAATGTTATTGATGATAATGACTTCTTAGTGATTGATCGGTTTTGGTTCCCGGTTGTAGTAGGTCCGTCACCCAACCCAATCCCAACCTACCTAACCTAACCTAACTCTAACCTAACCTAACCTAACCTAACCCAACCTAAATGTGTGTGTCTGTGTGTTAGTAGTTTTGAAAACGGTCCTCAAAAGGGTTAAATCATCGTCATCAAAGGGTTAAGTCATGGTCCTCAAGGTTAAATCATGGTCTTCAAAGCGGATAACTGCGTCCTCAAAGGGTTAAATCATAGTCTTCAAAGGGTTAAATCATGGTCTTCAAAGGATGAATTATGGTCCTCAGGAGGGTTAAATCATGTTCCTCAAAGGATTAAGTCATGGTCTTCAAAAGGTTAAGTCATTTTCTTCCAAAGGGCTAAATCAATATGGTCTCAAAGGTTAATAAGAGTGAGGAAACAGTCGTCCTCCACTAAGATCCAGCACCATTATCCACTTCTCCACCAATTAGTCGAGATCTCCACCGTTATCCACCTCCGACACTTTTTTATCCAATTCTCCACCATTAATAGGCCGAGATCCTCCACCAATAGGCGAAATCCTCCACCAATAAGTCAAGATCCTCCACCATTATCCACCCCTACCAATAAGCCGAGATCCTCCACCATTATCCACCTCCTCCTCCAATAAGTCAAGATCCTCCACCATTATCCACTTCCTTCCCACCAATAAGTCGAGGTCCACCTCACCATTATCCTCCTCCTCCACTTTATCCACCTCCTCCATCATCATTATCCACCTCCTCCACCTTTATCCACCTCCCTCCATCATTATCCACCCCTCCACCAATAAGCCGAGATCCCACCATTATCCACCTCCTCCACCAATAAGCCGAGATCCTTCACCATTATCCACCTCCTCCACCAATAAGTCAAGATCCTTCACCATTATCCACCTCCTCCACCAATAAGTCGAGGTCCACCACCATTATCCACCTCCTCCACTTCTTTTATCCACCTCCTCCATCATTATCTCACCTCCACCAATAAGTCGAGGTCCGCCACCATTATCCACCTCCTCCACCTTCCTTTTATCCACCTCCTCCATCATTATCCACCTCCTCCACCAATAAGACGAGATCCTTCATCAATATTATCCACCTCCTCCAACGCCACGCGTCGAGGTCCACCACTATTATCCACCTCTTCCACCTTTATCCACCTCCTCCATCATTATCCACCTCCTCCACCTTATCCACCTCCTCCATCATTATCCACCTCCTCCACCAATGTCCACTTGAGCAATATTTCAGTGTCGAATTTATTATTACTAAATAATTTATATTTTATTGTGAAAATAATGAAGAATATGTTATATACTTCATTATATAACTATACCGTATTAATATAATTCATAATAGAAATACCCATAAAAAGGAAAATTTGGTTCAACTTATATGACTTTCGTTGTACGTTTCAAATCACAGTAACTTACAAGAGCGACATACAGAAAGGTATAATTGCATAAGTAATAAGCTACTTTAAGCAACACTTCCGCAAGGTTAGCGCGGTGTCGGTTTCGTTACGAGAGAAATTTCACAAAAAATTGACCAGATGCGCCTATGTGTGTGTTGGGTATATAGGAAGGAGGTGCTGGTGTCTGCAGTCGATCACCAGACACAACACAGTCATGAACACTAAGGTACACACAGGTTGAGATACTCACCCGTATTTACTATGAATAATACAATTTTACTTTAATCCGAAATAAGTTTATTGTAACTTACCTGTATTATCTTTTCTCTATGGTAGTCCTTCAAGGTGCGGTGGCGCTGGCTGCTGACAGTTTTCCTTCATACTCCCACAGGCCCCTCATGTGAGTGTGATTATACAAACATCTTAATGAATATTAATTTTTGTTTTCAAAATAACTGGAGAAAATTTATTTACAAACTATATCACCACAAGATTCCTCCGAAAAGTCATCTTTGAGCCTATGAGTCTAGTGAGGCTCAACAAAACTTCAACTCGCCGTGAAGCACGACCTCCGGCAACGACTCTATCAAAGAGACCACGACAGTGACAACACAAAGGGTCACAGTCACTCCCCGACGCCGTCCCCAGACTATGACTTACTTGCCAGAACGACTCCACGCAACATCGCTCAAGTCAATACGACGAGAGGCTCGCTACCCCGACTCATACAGTCCTTTAATCGTTCGAGTCAGGAGACCTCCCGCTACCCCCCCAGGAGAGCCCAGGATGAGTTCCCAGCCTCCTGGTGTACACAACACATGAACTACCTATATACTAATATATAATATATCTACAAAAATGTTATTGATGGTTTTCATGAAGGTTAATAAAATTATTTTATTATAATATTTTTTAAATACATCCTTAAGCTGGCAGACCCACCACAAATTTTCTTACATATTTTAATATCAGGCCGATTTTTGTCACCTACCACTAAATAATTACACCATTACATTATTATTAGAATAAATATATATTGTAAATTTGTTCAACAAATGAAATTAATTTTAGTCTGAGTAAAATGTTAGTGTAGGACAAAAGTTTACTCCAATACACATGTATGGGTCCAGAAAGACTAAACACAAGAACTACCAGTTAGAAGCCCTTGATATGTGTGCAGTACTAGAGAGAACTAAAAGAAAAGATTAGAACTGACCAAATTAAAAAGATAAATAAAGAAAAATATATAAAATAAGGAAACTAAAGATACTTTGACCCATACAATTAGAGATGAAACAAAAATATATTAATTAAATAAGAAGAAGTTAAAGGATGAAGAATGTCCGAATTGGAGGACAAATAAGAATAGAAATTATAATCAAACATATTTTATAAAATTTTCTCCTCATGCATCAATATAGTTCGGGTATTTCTATATACTCCTATAGCTATACATCATATATACACTAGGTTGATGATGAAGAATTATGCGCGAGATTCTTAGCCGCCAGGCTGAGGTCTGTCTGGTGTTGCGTCATTGCGTCATTTGTCTCACGGCAGGTCATGTTGATATTAATATGTTGGGGTGAGTCAGGTATGGGAACGCAGGTGAGAGTCCTTGTGATGACCAGCAACCTTCTTGGTGATTGATCAGTTTTGGCTCCTGGTTACTCGTAGGTCCGTCACCTACTTCTTCTAACCTAACCTAACTAACCTAAATGTATTGTTGTCTCTGTGTGTTAATGGTTTTGAAAGACGGTCATAAAGGGTTAAATCATCGTCATCAAGGGTTAAGTCTTGATCTTCAAGGATTCCGTCTTGGTCTTCAAGATGAATCATGGTCCACTCAGAGGGGATTAATCATGTTCCTCAAGGATTAAGTCATAGTCTTCAAGGGAACCATAAAAAGTGAGAACAGCCGTCCTCACTAAGATCTCCAGCACCAGCACTTTTATCCTCCTCTGTGGGCCGGGAATCTCTGTCTGTGGGTGAAATCCTCCCTGTGATCAGAATCTCTACATTATCACCTCTACCAATAAGCCGAGATCTCCTGTTATCCACCTCCTCACCCAATATGATGAATCGTCCATCCTTCCTCCTCCTCCACCAATAAGTCCAAGGTCCACCACCATTATCACCTCCTCTGGCATAAGCCGAGATCCTCCACCTTTATCACTCTCTCTCCTCCACCTTTATCCACCTCCTCCATCCATATCCCTCTCCACCAATAAGTCCGGAATCCTCCATCATTATCCACCTCCTCCACCAATAAGTCGAGGTACACCACCATTGTCTCTCCTTTTATCCTGCCTTCCATCATTATCACCTCCTCCACCTTTGTCACACCTCTTCCATCATTGTGTCCTCACTCACCTTTATCTCCTCCTCCATCATTATCCACCTGCTCCACCAATAAGTCCGAGATTTTACCACTATTATCCACCTCTTCACATACCTTCACACTCCTCCTTCATTATCCACACTCCTCCACAGCACATCACCTTCTCCCATCATTATACCTCCTCCACTAATGTCACTTGAGCAACATTTCGGTATCGAATTTATTCTAATACTAAATCATTTATATTTTATTGTGAAAATAATGAATATGTATGCTTCGTTATATATTTCATACCAACTATTAATATAAATTCATAATGAAATATAAAGGAAAATTTATACACTATATGACTTTTGTTGTACACGTTTTAAATCATTACAGCCACAAGAGCGACATTGGTGAAGAACTGTGCATAGTAACAAACTACTTCAGCAACACTTCCACAAGATTTAGAGCTGGTGTCGGTTTCCTTTGTTACGAGGAGAATTCCGACATTGACCAGACGCGCGTCGTATTATTGTTGGGTATATATAGGAAGGGAGGTGCTGGTCTGCAGTCGATCACCAGACCTGCCTGATCTGAACACCGGTACCTGAGTTTGGGTACCTCACCCGTAGTACACTATGAATAATACAATTTTACTTTAACTGAAATGTTTGTTGTAACTTACACCAGCCTCTTTTCTACATTGGCGATCACTACTGGGTGCGGTGGCGCTGGCTGCCTTTGACAGTTTTCAGCCATACTCCCTGGGGGCCCTCACGTGAGTGTTGATTATTCGTACATCTTAAACGAACTCTTTAATTTGTATTGTCTGAAAATAACTGGAGGAAAATTTCTATACAAATTCACATTACCACAGGGTTCCTCTGAAAGTCTTTTTGAGTCTTTTGAGTCTTATAAGGTCTAGTAATCATTTAACTTTCAACTACGCCCAAATGAAGCACAGTCCTCCAGCAACGCTTCGGTGCAGGGAGACTTCCTGACGGTGACGCAGGGTCGTCACTACGTTAAGCTTCCCATTTGACCGTCTGCGAACTGTGACTTACTTCTAAGTAATTGGTGACTCAGGCTACACTCCGCTGATGTCAGAGTACGACGGAGAGGCTCTTTGACTCATACAGTCCTGTTTTAGGTCGTTCGAGTCCCGGGAAACCACTTCGCCCCCTCCAGGGAGAGAGTCTATGATTTGTGAGTTTTGTGCCTCCTTGTACACAGCATGAGCACTGCCTATATATAACACTAATATATAATATATCTATCAAAATGTTATTGATGGTTTTTCATGAAGGTTAATAAAATTATTTTATTGCTATTATTTCCAATACATCCTTTAAGGTGTAGGATTACTTCACCTAAATTTTTTGCTGCACTATATTTTTTAATATCAGGTGGATTTTTTAATCCTTTCTACCATGAAATAATTACATATATACATTATATTATTAGAATAAATATATATTGTAGATTTGTTCAACAGTGAAATTAATTTTTAGTCTGGTAATGTTGAGCGCTTGGAGCAAGACACTCAATACACATGTATATGCAGGTGTCACAGAAAAGGCTAGACACTGTCAGCATTTCTACAAGTTAGAAAGCATGATATGTGGTGCAGTACTGGGGAGAGAACTGAAAGATTAGGGCAATGAGACCAAAAAATCGAAATATAAAGGCGCTAAGATACTGCTTTTGACCGCCCTTAATTATAGATAGAAATAAAAGATATATATTAATTAACCCAAGATAAAGTTAAAAGAGATCAAGAGAATGTCGGAGTGTAGGACAAATATGAATGAAATTATAATCTAACATATTTATAGGATTTTCTCTATACATCAATATAGTTCGGGTATTTCTCTCCTATAGCTACTCATCATATATACACACTAGGTTGATGATGAAGGGGAGTTAACGTAAAGATAGGCGGGTGTCTAGTGTTGCGTCATTGCATCATTGTCTCACGCTTGGTCATGTTGATATTAATATTGAGGTGAGGAGTCAGGTGCCTAGAGACACTGGTAAAATCTTATTGATGATAATGACTATGTAGTGATGATTGATCAGTTGGCTCCTGAGATTTATATTGGGTCGTCACTAACCTAACTAACCTACCTTAACCTAACTGCCTAACTTTAACTTCTAACTAACCTAACTAACTAAATGTGGCATGTCTGTGTGTGTTAGTAGTTTGAAAACAGTCCTCAAAAGGTTAAATCATCCATCATCAAGGGTTAAGTCTATATCAAAGAGATTTGTCATAATTCTTCAAAGGATAAATCATGGTCCTCAAGGGTTAATCCATAGTCTTCAAGATTTAGGGAAATCTTGGTCTTCAAAAGATGAATCTGGTCCTCAAGAGGGTTCAAATCATATTTCACTCTGAAGTTAAATCACTTGTCTTAAAAAAGTTAAGTCATTTTCTTCAAAAGGTTAAATCATGGTCTTCAAAAGGGTTAATAAGAGTGAGAACAATAGTCTCCACTAGATCCTTTCCATTATCCCTTTCTCCACCAATTAATTAGAATCCTCACATCCTCAACACTTTTATCACCCTCTCACCAGCCAGGCCGAGATCACTCCACCAATAGGGCAGTGTCCTCCACTAATGATCAGATCATCACCGTGTCCCCCTCTACCAATAAGCCCGAGATCCTCCACCATTATCCACCTCCTCCTCCAATAAGTCAAGATCCTCCACCATTATCCACTTCCTCCACCAATAAGTCGAATTTTTTACCATTATCCTCCTCCTCACTTTTCTCCACCTCCTCCATCATTATCCACCTCCTCCCGCTTATCCCTCCTCCATCATTATCCTCCTCCACCAATAGCCGAGATCCTCCACCATTTTATCCCCACCTCCTCTACCAATAAGTCCCAGAGATCTTCTGCCATTATCCACCTCCTCCACAATAAGTCAGATCTCCTGCAGCCTATCACCTCCTCCTGTAGTCAATTCACCACATTATCCTCCTCCCACTTTTATCCCTCTACCCATCATTATCCACCTCCTCCACCAACAGTCAGGGTCCTCACCATTATCCACCCTCCTCCCCCACATCTCATCATTTATCACCTCCTCACCAATAAGACAGATCCTTCATCATTAATGCCTCCTCCTCCCACCAATATGTCCCGAGGGTCCACCACTATTATCCACCTCTTCCACCTTTGTCTCTCATCTTTCTCTCTCATCATTTATCCACCTCTCTACAATGTCACGCCAGGCAACATTTTCAGTGTCAGATTTATTATTACTGATAATTATATTTTTATTGAAAAACTAATGAAAGATAACTTTATATATTAATAATTAATAGAAATACCATAAAAGGAAAATTTATCTTCTGACTTTTTGATTTAAATCATTACAACTTCGACGACATTGTTGAAGGCATAATTATAAATACTTTAAGCAACACTTCCACCAAGGTTAAGGGCAGTGTCGGTTTTCTTTGTTACGAAGATTTCCTGACAAATTGACCAGACGCGTCATGTGTATTTGGGTATATATGGAGGTGCTTTTGATCTACAGTCGATCACCAGAACTGCTGTCACTGAACACCAATTTTACAGGTTGAGATACCTCACCACATTTCTATGAATAACTGATTTTTACTTTAACTGATATTTTATTGTAACTTCACTGTATTATCTTTCTGAGGCTAGTCCTTCTGCTGGGTGCAGTGGCTTTGACTTGCTGCATGTTTCCTGTATGCTCCTACAGGGGCCCTCTGTGAGTGTCGGGTATTCAAACATCTTTTAACGATGTTGAAATTTTATTTAATCCAAAAAATAACTGGAAAATTCTTACAAATTCTTCCTATTTGGTTTACTCAAAGTCTTTTGATGTTGCTGAGTCCTAGTGAGGGCTTATTTCCTTCAACTTCTCGCCGTGACTGACCCACTCCTTCAGCTTTAGCTTCCAGTCTGGGAGACCCGCGACGTGACCAACACCCGGGGTCGTACTACGTGCAGCTTCGGCAACCCGTCTGGGCGGAAGCTTGCTTCGTAGACGGTGACTTTCAGGCTACATCACTGATGTCAATGCGACAGTTCATGCCCCGACTCCTCCCAGGTCCTTTGAGTCGTTCGAGGTCCCGAGCTCCACTACGCCCCTCCCAGGAGAGTCTTCTTTCGGTTGAGTTTTCTGTCTGCCAGGTATGCCACAACAGCAGGCACTGCCTATAACACTAATATATAATATATCTGTCAAAATGTTGTTGGTATTGGTTTTCTTGAGATAAATAAAATTATTTTTATTATATAATATTTTTAAAAGCCCATCCTTTAAGATTGTGAGATTACTTCTAAATTTTCTTACATATTTTTTAATATCAAGGTTGATTTTGTCCTTTACATGAAATAATTACATATATACATTATATTATTAGAATAATATATGTGTAGATTTGTTCAACAGTGAAATTAATTTTAAATACAGGTAAAATATTGTAGGACAAGTTTACTCAGTACACCTTGGGTCAAGAGACTTCAAACGCATGTGAACTTACTACCTGGTAACAAAGCCTTTGATATGTGATTGCTGGTACTAGAGAGGAGAAAGGCAAGAAAAAGAGTTAGAACACAGCCAAATTAAAAAAGATAAATGAAGGAAATATATAAATTAAGAAACTTTAGATACCTTTTGTTGCCTTAATTAGAGATGAAAACTCAGATATATTTAAGTAGCAAGATAGAAGTTAAAAAGGTTTCCCAGAGAGGTCGAATTGGAGGACAGAAACGGAATAGTATAAATCAAACATATTTACATAGAAATTTTCTCTCGCTACATCAATATAGTTCCGGGTGATGTTTCTTGCTCTATGGCTATACCATCGCCCATACCACTAAGTTTGATGGTAAAGATTCTGTAACGTAGAGATTCTGTATAAGGCTGGTCATCCGTGTGTTGCGCCATTGCGTCATTTACAACTTCTCCATGGAGGTCATGTTGATAATATTAACCTATGTGGTGAGAGTGCAGGTGTGAGACGCAGGTGAAATATTTATTGATAATAATGCCTTCTGGCTGATCAAGTTTGGCTCTATGGTTGCCAAATGGGTCCGTCCCACTAACCCCCAACTGCTTTACACCAAGCCTAACCCTAACTAACCTACTTCTTCCTAACCTAATATTGTGTGTCCTTTAATGGTTTAAACGGTCTCTCCTCAGGGTTAAATCATCTCATCATCAAAGGTTTAGTCATTTTCTTAAAGGTTCGTCTTGGTCCTTCAAGGGACTGATCATAGCAGATCCTCAGAGGTTAAATCATGTTTCTCTCCAAAGCATTAAGTCATAATTCTTCCAAGGGTTAATAAAGGTAGAGGGCAGCAAATCCTCCCTAGATCATTGTCACTTCCTCCACCCAATAAGTCGAGATCCTCCACCATTGTTCATCACACCTCGACACTTTTATCCCTCACCAATAGTAGAGATCTTCCACCGTAGGGCAGAAATCTCACCAACAGTGAAGATGCCTCCACCATTATCCACCCTCTACCAATAGCCGAGATCCTCCTGTGCTCACTCACTACAATAAATCGAGATCATCCACCCCATTACATCACACTCCTTCTGTCCTTCCATCATTATCACCTCTTCCACCAATAAGTCGAGGAGCCCACCACCATTATCCACTTTCCTCACACCCAAAGCCGAGATCTCCACCAATAAGTCGGGGTCATCACATTATCCTCCTCACCTTATCACCTCCTCATGATTATCCACCTCCTCCACCAATGTCAGTAAGATCGCTATCTGTCGCATTTATCTTTCTTTCCTTTATACCTCTGCGTGGTATTGACCAGGTGAATGCTGTAAAAATGGTATCACTTTCTCCAATAAGTCGAGGTCCACAATATCCTCCTGCTGTGTTTTCTTAATCAGTGTCTCAAATGCTGACAGTCAGGATATAAAATGTTGTCCACTATATTGAGATCCTCCTGTTGTGTCTTCTCAACCGGTGTCGGTCGATCACCATTATCCACCTCCTTTTATCCACCTCCTCCATCCTTTATCCACACTCCTCCCACCAATAAGTCAGATCTTCATCATTATCCACCTCCTCCACCAATAAGTCGGGGTCCACCACTGCCTGTCTCTTGCTTTTATCCTACCCTCCTACATTGTATCCACCATTATCCACCTCCAACAATTCAAGATCCTTCATCATTATCCACCTCCTCCACCAATAAGTCAAAACATCCACCATCAATCCACCATTCACCTTTATCCACCTTCTCCATCATTATCCACCTCCTCCAATTAAATGTCCACTTGACACAACATTTCCACAATTATTAATACTAAATCATTTATATTTTTATTTGAAAAATGCAAGAACATGTTGTATATCACAACCATACCGTATTAATATAATTCATAATAAACACTAAAAGGAAAAATTAATCTAACTATATGACTTTCGTTGGATTCCAAATCATTACAACTTACAAAATACACATTGGTGAAAGAAACATTGCATAATAACAAGCCACTTTACAACACTTCCGCAAGGTTAAGGGCGATGTCCGTTTCTGACGAGAAGAAATTCTGACAAAAATTGACCAGACACGTCATATGTGTTAGTATATATAGGAAGAAGTGCTGGAGTCTACAGTCGATCACCAGACACAACACAGTCACGAACACCAAGGTAACACACAGGTTGAGATCCCTCACCCGTATTTACTCCGAATAATAAACATTTTTTAACTGAAATATACCACTGCAACCTTTTCTAAGGTAGTCCCTTCTGCTGCGGTGGCGCTGGCTGCTGCTGACAGCCTTCCTTCATACACTCCCTACAGGGCCCCTCACGTGAGTGTTGATTATTCGTACATAATAACCAATATTAATTTGTCCACAAAATAACTGGAGAAAATTTCTTTATATACCCTGATACACCACAAGATTCTGAAGAATCTGAGTCTTATGATCTAGTAAGTTCTACAACTACACCACACCGTGAAGCACGACCTCCGCAACGACTCCCGGTCACCAGGAGACCAAGGACGGTGACAACACCCAGGGTCGTACTACGTGCAGCTTCCCGACGCCCATCGCAAACTGACTTACTCGTAGACGCAGTGACTCATCTACATCGCTGATCGTCAAGTACGACGGAGGCTCTCTACAACTACCACACGAGTCCCTTTGAGTCGTTCGAGTCCTGGAGCTCCCGCCACAGCCCCTCCCAGGAGAGTCATGGTTGAGTTCGCAGCCTCATATAACGTCAGGCACTTCCTATATAAAACTAATAATATATATCATCAAAAATGTTATTGATGGTTTTCATGAAGGTTAATAAAATTATTTTATTATAATATTTTTAAATACATCCTTAAGGTATAGGATACTACAACCTAAATTCTCTTAAATATATTTTAATATCAAGGTTGATTTTTGTCCCTTTCTACACATGAAATAATTACATATATACACCATATTATTAGAATAAATACATATTATAGAACTAACAGTGAAATTAATTTATCTTGAGTAAAATATTAATGTAGGACAAAGTTTACTCAGTACACATGCATGGGTCAGAAAATAGACACTCAGCAGACACTAAACACAAGAAGCCTGATATGTGGTGTACTAGAGAGAGAACCACAAAAAAAACTGACCAAATAAAAAAGATAAACTAAAGAAATATATAAAAAGGAACCAAGATATTTGACCATATAATAGAGAAGAAATAAAGATATATTAATTAATAAGAAAAGTTAAAAAGATCAGAGAATATAGGAGACGACAAATAAAATGAAACAAATCTAACATATTATAGAAACTTCTCTCATACATCAATATAGTTCCGTATTTCTACACACTCCTATACTATACATCCATATACACTTAGGTTGATAAAGAGTTAACGTAGAGACATTCTAAGCTGGTGTCTAGTGTTGCGTCATTGCGTCATTATCCACTATATCGCGTTGATATTAATATTGATTTGAAGAGCTGTGTAACGCAGGTGAGAATGTTATTGATAATAATGACTTGTCGATTGATCGCTGGCTCCTGGTTATAGTAGGTCCCACCAATCCAACCTAACCTAACCTAACCAACCTAACCTAACCAACCCTAAATGTGTTTGTGTCTGTGTGTTAGTAGCTCTAACCGATGGTCCCAAAAAGGGCTAAATCATCGTCATCAAAGGTTGTCACATCCTCAAAGGTTAAATGATGGTCCCAAAGGGTTGTCATGGTCCCAAAGGGTTAAACTATCGTTAATAAAGGTCAGCCATGGACCTGTATACAAATCATGGTCCCCAAAGTGCTAAATCATGGTCTCAAAGGGTTAAATCATGGTCCCTGGAAGGGTTAAATTATGGTACCAAAGGGCCAACTCATCATCAAGGTTAAGTCATGATCCCAAAGTGTTGTCATGGACCTCAAAGGGTTAAATCATATGGTCCCAAAGTGCTAAATCATAGTCCCCAAAGGGTTAACCACAACCAGGTTAAAATCATGGTACCATACAAACGCGGTACCGTGCTGGGTTAAATCATCACAATAAAGGGTTGTCATGATCTCCCGCAAGGTTTATGGACCCTTGGGGCGTTAAATCATATCTCAAAGTGCTAAATCATAGTCCCTCGTGGTTAAATTGGTACTCAAAGGGTTAAATCATGGTCCTCAAAGGCTATTAAGAGTGAGGAAACAGCCGTCCTCCACTAAGATCCAGCACCATTATCCACTTCCTCCACCAATAAGTCGAGAACTCCACCATCATCCACCTCTTCCACCTTTATCCACCTCCACCTTTATCCACCTCCACCTTTATCCACCTCTCCACAATGTCCACTGAGCAACATTTCAGTGTCAAATTTATTAATACTAAATAATTTATATTTATTGTAAAATAATGAAGTATATTACTTCATTATATAAATATACTATTAAATAACACAATAGAAAACATCATAAAAGGAAAATTGTCCAACTATATGACTTTGCTGTATTTCAAATCATTACAACTTCACAAGAGCGACATTATTGAAAGGAACATTGCATAAGTAACAAGTTTTAAGCAACACTTCCGCAAGGTTAAGGGCGGTGTCGGCTTTGAAAGTTACGAAAGAGGGAATTCCTGACAAAAATTGACCAGACGTACTGCAAAAGGTATATATAGGAAGGAGGTGCTGGTGTCTGCAGTCGATCACCAGACAACAGCACAGTCATGGCACTAAGGTACATACAGGTTGAGAGAAGATACCCTTTCACCTGTTTTTACTATGAATACAATTTTACTTTTTAACTGAAATAAGTATTGTAACTTACTTCTGTATTATCTTTTTCTAAGGTAGTCCTTCTGCTGGGTGTGGTAGCTGGCTGCTGCTGACAGTTTCTTCATACTCCTACAGGGGCCTCTGTGAGGTTGATTACTAAATATCTTAACGAATGTTAATTTGTGTTGTCAAAATAACTGAGAAAAATTTCTGTTACATAAATCCTTTATTACCACAGGATTCCTCCGAAGAGTCTTTGAGTCTTATGAGTCTAGTGAGCTCAATACAACTTCAACTACGCCGTAAGCACGACCCTCCGGCACGACTTCCTGGCCACCAGGAGACCCATGACGGTGACAACACCAAGGTCAAACACGCAGCCCCTGACGCACGTCTGCAGACTGTGACTTACTGCAGACGCAGACCAGGCCACATCGCTGATGTCAAGCATGACGGAGAGGCTGCCACCCTGACTCACACGAGTCCTTTGAGTCGTCCGATCCTGAGCCCCCACACACAGCCCCTCCCAGGAGATTCATGCTGAGTTCTCAGTCACCCCAGGTACAAAACTGCAGCACTGCCTATAACACTAAATATATAATATATCTATCAAAATGTTATTGATGGTTTTCTAAGAAGGTTAATAAAAATTATTTTAATATAATACTTTAAATACATCCTTTAAGGTAGGGATTACACCCTAAATTTTCTTAAATATAATATCAACGATATTTTGTCCTTTCTACCATGAAATAATTATATATATACATTATATTATTAGAATAAATATATATTGTAGATCTGTCCAACAGTAAATTAATTTAGTCTGAGAAAATGTTAGTGAGACAAAGCTTACTCAGTACACAGTATGGGCAGAAGACTAGACACCGCCAGCAGACACCACACACAAGTTAGGCCTCGATATATGTAAAAAAAATTAATAGAAACTAAAAGAAAGATTGCTCACCAAATTAAAAAAGATAAATAAAGGAAACATATAAAATAAGAAAACCAAGATACTTTCATATAATTAGAGATGAAATAAAAAGAATATTAATTAATAAGATAGAACGTTAAGGAGAAGGTCGATAGAGGACAAATGAACGAAATTATAATCAAACATATTTATAGAAATTTCTCCCAACATCAACAATAATATAGCTCAACATTTCAATACACACCCTATAGCTATACATCCTTATATACACAAGTTGATGATGAAGAGTTAACATAGAGAGATTCAACAGGCTACAGGTCCAGTGCGTCATTGCGCTCACCGTCCTACATCTAAGCACCTATTGATATTAATATTATGTGAGAGTCGCAGGAAGGTGAGAATGTTATTGATGATACGCTTCCATCATTACCTGATCGGTTGGTCCTACAGTAGGAAACCGTCACACAACCAACCTAAACTACCAACCAATCCCAACCTAACCTAACCTAACCACTGTGTGGCCTGTGTGTTAGTAGTTTGAAAAGGTCCTCAAAAGGGTTAAATCATCATCATCAAATTGTTGCTTGGTTTTTCAAAGGGATAAATCATATCCTCAAAGGATGAATCATGTCCCCAGAGAGTTAAACCATGTTCCTCAAAGCATTAAGTCAAGAATCTCTGTATGCGTTAATAGGAGGAAAAGCCGTCCTCCACCAAGATCCGCACCATTATCCACTTCCTCCACCAATAAGTCGAGAACTCCACCATTATCCACCTGACACTTTTATCCACCCTCAACTAACAGGCTGAGATCTTCCACCCAACAGGTCAAAATCTCCCACCAATAAGTCAAGATCCCCACCATTATCCACCCCCACCAATAAGCCGAGATCCCACCAACATCCACCTCCCCCACCAATAAGCGAGATCATCCACCATTATCCACCTCCTTCACCTTATCCACTTCCATCATTATCCACCCTTCCACCAATAAGTCGAGGGCCACCACCATTATCCACCTCCACCAAAAGCCGAGATCCTCCACCAATAAGTCGAGATCCTCCACCTTTATCCATCTCCTCCACCTTTATCCACCTCCTCCATCATTATCCACCTCCTCCACCAATAAGTCGAGATCCTCCACCATTATCCACCTCCTCCACCAATAAGCCGAGATCCTCCACCTTTATCCATCTCCTCCACCTTTATCCACCTCCTCCATCATTATCCACCTCCTCCACCAATAAGTCGAGATCCTCCATCATTATCCACCTCCTCCACCAATAAGTCGAGGATCCTCCACCTTTATCCACCTCCTCCATCATTTCATCCACCGAGATCCTCCATCATTATCCACCTCCTCCACCAATAAGTCGAGATCCTCCACCATTATCCACCTCCTCCACCAATAAGCCGAGATCCTCCACCATTATCCACCTCCTCCACCAATAAGCCGAGATCTCCACCTTTATCCATCTCCTCCACCTTTATCCACCTCCTCCATCATTATCCACCTCCTCCACCAATAAGTCGAGATCCTCCACCATTATCCACCTCCTCCACCAATAAGCCGAGATCCTCCACCTTTATCCATCTCCTCCACCTTTATCCACCTCCTCCATCATTATCCACCTCCTCCACCAATAAGTCGAGATCCTCCACCATTATCCACCTCCTCCACCAATAAGTCGAGGTCCATCACCATTATCCACCTCCTCCACCTTTATCCACCTTCTCCATCATTATCCACCTCCTCCACCAATGTCCACTTGAGCAACATTTCAGTGTCGAATTTATTAATACTAAATCATTTATATTTTATTGTGAAAAATAATGAAGAATATGTTATATACTTCATTATATAAATATATCGTATTAATATAATTCATAATAGAAATACCATAAAAGGAAAATTTGTCTAACTATATGACTTTTGTTGTACGTTTCAAATCATAACAACTTACAAGAGCGACATTGGTGAAAGGAACATTGCATAAGTAACAAGCTACTTTAAGCAACACTTCCGCAAGGTTAAGGGCGGTGTCGGTTTCTTTGTTACGAGAGGGAATTCCTGACAAAAAATTGACCAGACGCGTCATGTGTGTTGGGTATATATAGGAAGGAGGTGCTGGTGTCTGCAGTCGATCACCAGACACAACACAGTCATGAACACCAAGGTACACACAGGTTGAGATACCTCACCCGTATTTACTATGAATAATACAATTTTACTTTAACTGAAATGTTTATTGTAACTTACCTGTATTATCTTTTCTACAGGTAGTCCTTCTGCTGGGTGCGGTGGCGCTGGCTGCTGCTGACAGTTTTCCTTCATACTCCTACAGGGGCCCTCACGTGAGTGTTGATTATTCGTACATCTTAACGAATGTTAATTTGTGTTGTCAAAATAACTGGAGGAAAATTTCTATTACAAATTCTTTCATTACCACAGGGTTCCTCTGAAGAGTCTTTTGAGTCTTTTGAGTCTTATGAGTCTAGTGAGGCTCAATACAACTTCAACTACGCCGTGAAGCACGACCCCTCCGGCAACGACTTCGGTCACCAGGAGACCCGCGACGGTGACAACACCCAGGGGTCGTACTACGTGCAGCTTCCCGACGGCCGTCTGCAGACTGTGACTTACTTCGTAGACGGTGACTCAGGCTACATCGCTGATGTCAAGTACGACGGAGAGGCTCGCTACCCCGACTCATACGAGTCCTTTGAGTCGTTCGAGTCCCGGGAGGCTCCCCGCTACGCCCCTCCCAGGAGAGTCTATGGTTGAGTTTTGTGTCTCCTGGTGTACACAACGGCAGGCACTGCCTATATAACACTAATATATAATATATCTATCAAAATGTTATTGATGGTTTTCATGAAGGTTAATAAAATTATTTTATTATAATACTTTTAAATACATCCTTTAAGGTGTAGGATTACTTCACCCTAAATTTTCTTACATATTTTTAATATCAAGGTTGATTTTTGTCCCTTACTACCATGAAATAATTACATATATACATTATATTATTAGAATAAATATATATTGTAGATTTGTTCAACAGTGAAATTAATTTTAGTCTGAGAAAAATGTTAGTGTAGGACAAAGTTTACTCAGTACACATGTATGGGTCAGAAGACTAGACACTGTCAGCAGACACTACACACAAGTTAGAAGCCTTTGATATGTGGTGCAGTACTAGAGGAGAGAACTAAAGAAAGATTAGAACTGACCAAATTAAAAAGATAAATAAAGGAAATATATAAAATAAGGAACTAAGATACTTTGACCATACAATTAGAGATGAAATAAAAGATATATTAATTAATAAGATAGAAGTTAAAAGGATCAGAGAATGTCGGAGTGTAGGACAAATGAATGAAATTATAATCTAACATATTTATAGAAATTTTCTCTCATACATCAATATAGTTCGGGTATTTCTATACACTCCTATAGCTATACATCCTTATATACACTAGGTTGATGATGAAGAGTTAACGTAGAGAGATTCTGTATAGGCTGGTGTCTAGTGTTGCGTCATTGCGTCATTTGTCTCACGTAAGGTCATGTTGATATTAATATTGAGGTGAGAGTCAGGTGTAGGACGCAGGTGAGAATGTTGTTGATGATAATGACTTCTTAGTGATTGATCGGTTGGCTCCTGGTTATAGTAGGTCCGTCACCTATCCTATCCTAACCTAACCTAACCTAACCTAACCTAACCTAAACTAACCTAACCTAAATGTGTGTGTCTGTGTGTTAGTAGTTTGAAGACGGTCCTCAAAAGGGTTAAATCATCGTCATCAAAGGGTTAAGTCATGATCTTCAAAGGGTTAAATCATGGTCTTCAAAGGGATGAATCATGGTCCTCAGAGGGTTAAATCATGTTCCCCAAAGGATTAAGTCATGGTCTTCAAAAGGTTAAGTCATGGTCTTCAAAGGGTTAAATCATGGTCTTCAAAGGATTGTCAAGATTCAAAATGTTAAGTCATCCTCAAAGGGTTAAATCATGGTTCCTCAAAGGGCTAATAAGAGTGAGGAACAGCGTCCTCCACTAAGATCCAGCACCATTATCCACTCTCCACCAATAAGTCGAGAACCTCCACCATCATCCACCCCCACAACAACCCAACCAACCCCACCAAAACAACCCACAAACCACCCCCCAACCAACACCACCACCAACCACCCCCCCACCACCCAAATCCTCCACCTTATCCATCCCTCCACCTTTATCCACCTCCACCATTATCCACCTCCTCCACCAATAAGTCGAGATCTCCATTATCCACCTCCACCAATGTTGAGGTAATAATTCACCATTATCCACCTCCTCCACTTTTATCCACCGCTTCCATCATTATCCACCTGATCCACCTCCATCATTATCTACCTCCCTCCACCCATTACAGACGAGATCTCATCATTATCCACCTAGCAATACGTAAAAAAAAAAAAAAAAAAAAAAAAAAAAAAAAAAAAAAAAAAAAAAAAAAAAAAAAAAAAAAAAAAAAAAAAAAAAAAAAAAAAAAAAAAAAAAAAAAAAAAAAAAAAAAAAAAAAAAAAAAAAAAAAAAAAAAAAAAAAAAAAAAAAAAAAAAAAAAAAAAAAAAAAAAAAAAAAAAAAAAAAAAAAAAAAAAAAAAAAAAAAAAAAAAAAAAAAAAAAAAAAAAAAAAAAAAAAAAAAAAAAAAAAAAAAAAAAAAAAAAAAAAAAAAAAAAAAAAAAAAAAAAAAAAAAAAAAAAAAAAAAAAAAAAAAAAAAAAAAAAAAAAAAAAAAAAAAAAAAAAAAAAAAAAAAAAAAAAAAAAAAAAAAAAAAAAAAAAAAAAAAAAAAAAAAAAAAAAAAAAAAAAAAAAAAAAAAAAAAAAAAAAAAAAAAAAAAAAAAAAAAAAAAAAAAAAAAAAAAAAAAAAAAAAAAAAAAAAAAAAAAAAAAAAAAAAAAAAAAAAAAAAAAAAAAAAAAAAAAAAAAAAAAAAAAAAAAAAAAAAAAAAAAAAAAAAAAAAAAAAAAAAAAAAAAAAAAAAAAAAAAAAAAAAAAAAAAAAAAAAAAAAAAAAAAAAAAAAAAAAAAAAAAAAAAAAAAAAAAAAAAAAAAAAAAAAAAAAAAAAAAAAAAAAAAAAAAAAAAAAAAAAAAAAAAAAAAAAAAAAAAAAAAAAAAAAAAAAAAAAAAAAAAAAAAAAAAAAAAAAAAAAAAAAAAAAAAAAAAAAAAAAAAAAAAAAAAAAAAAAAAAAAAAAAAAAAAAAAAAAAAAAAAAAAAAAAAAAAAAAAAAAAAAAAAAAAAAAAAAAAAAAAAAAAAAAAAAAAAAAAAAAAAAAAAAAAAAAAAAAAAAAAAAAAAAAAAAAAAAAAAAAAAAAAAAAAAAAAAAAAAAAAAAAAAAGTGTT